>NC_141555.1:23039892-23198642 GCF_021556685.1 Rattus norvegicus
CTACTCTTGTCAGGAAAAAGTGGTGTATCTTTTGGCAAGAAAACCCAAACTTCAGCAAAGACATATTCACTACTCAAGACAGGAAAGGACATCCCATTTGAAGGGAAAAGTTATCAGACTGGTAGAAAAATAAGTTTGCCACATTCCAATATTTGAGGGACATGAGGGGGTCATTGTATCTTCAGAAGATATAATGGGAAGGGACAGGCAGAATCCCCAAGAACCAAACTAAGCTAAACACTGGAGCTTCTCATTACATAAGAGCTCAGAGATTGGTAAGGATTGTAAACATAATGATAAGAACTTTCCAGTCTATACTCAGTCTCCATGTAAGGCTACATTGTGAACAAGAAGAAAAGTAGTCACCACCACAGCGCTAACAGCTACTTTAACAGTTTTATGAAAAACAGAGTGTAACTATAGACAGAAGAGAAGGATGGTATTTGAAAACAAACAAGGCTGTACTGGAAGTGAACAGTTTTCCATGTAAGTAACCAAGAAAGCCTACAGCAGCTGCCTGATGCAAAAGTGAGCAAAGAGGAATGAACTGTATAGTAACTATGTGTAAAGAAATACAGGTAGGTTGTTGGAATTCTGCGATGTTCTGATGAAAGAAAAGGAAAGAAATTCTACCAAGCCAGGCACCATGTCTTGCTCTTAGAATACTGAAATTCAAGAGACTGAGGGAGAGAGATTAGGAATTTCAGGTTAGCCTGGACTACATATCAAGACAATACTACTTTTATTCTTTTTTCTTTATTTAAATCAATAGTCTGGTTGATAGAATATCATTAGCGATATTAAGAAAACAGAAATTTAATGTCTATGCAGTGATACTCCTGCTAAGAAAACATGTTCTATAAAGAGACAGGAACTATTAAGTTACAAATACAAGGTGTCATATTGAAGGTTGTGGCATGAGGGGTATGGTGTTGTTTGGATGATCCTTCTTCACTTTCATGGCTCACTTTACACATCTTCAAAAGCTTATCTGATGACTTTGTTACTGTGCAGACATGGAGATGTGCCTTGCCTTAATTCTATGTATTAAAACCAGTAATCATTTATTCATCAAATGATTATTTGATTATACTTTATCTTCAAAAATAATGAGTCTTGAGGAAATGATACCTTTATTGTGTGGGTTTGAATATTTATAATAGGAGTCAGAGAATAATCGGGGCCCAACACACAGACAGGGTGGTTGGAGAGACAACTATGGCAACATGAAAACATAAAAATGAGTGGGTTGATCAGTTTTTCTGCATAACATTGATAACTAGTGAATGATAAGAATGGGAAAAAAATTGAAATACTGTCAAGGTTTTCTTTTCCTTAATTTGAATGAGTACTTATACAGCTTGTGAAACTGGACTCAGACCCATGGTAAACCTTTTGCCTGAGGTTCATCAGTGCCAGTACTACAAGTTTGCACTATCTTTGTAAATATTTGGACACTTGGCTCAATGCTTAGCACACTTTGGAAAATCCCTTTGTGTTAAGAGAGAAAGTATTAGATATGAAAATCTGTGAGAATAAATCACTTCTAAGCTTTGATTTTTGTGACTACAGAGAAAGACTTTGACTCTGATGTAACTGAGTGTCTAAAAGTATTAAAACATCAATATCTCTCACCTGTAAAAAATCCTTCTAATGGCTTACTGCTGTCTTCCAGGAGATGAGTGTGAATTGTGTCAATTGCTCTTTGTGGCAGGAAAAGGGCTTGTCTGTAAAATGCTTTGCAATTGCCAAGAACTTTGAGGTTCCTGGAGAATGCTTCCTCCTGTTCTCCCTCATTCTGCTCTCATAGCCTTTGCTATCTAAACAAGTCTACACACACCAATGTATTTCTTTATTGCGAACTTATGTATCCTGTTAATTGGTTACACTGGCTCTGTCATACCCAAGATATTTAGAGCCTTGTAATTGAGATCTGAGGAATCTCTCAGGAGGGATGAGCGACACAGATGTTTTTCTTCACACTTTTTGGTACAACTGAGTGATGCCTATTGGCAACCATGGCCTTTGACCACTGTATGTCCCAGCTTCAGTATTCAACCCAAATGAGTCTTGAGGTTTCCACCGCTTTGGCAATTGTTTCATGGGGAATAGGTTGCCTTGTAGGGTTGGGACAAAACTTCTTGAGGCCCAATTCTAACCACCCACAAGGAGTTGATAAATTCTTGGTCATCTTCCATACCACAGTGACATCCATGCTAAACCTCATCATCTATAGCTTAAGGAACCAAGAAGTCAAAACAGCACTGTGAAGTACTCTGGGTCTGAAGAAAGTTCTGATAATAAATAGGTAATTAAGTACCCCAAATTGCTCTTTCAAAAAGGTGCAAAGTCTGTGAAAGAAAGAAAACAAAATCACTGAACTCTTTCTGGCTGTCTTGAGTCAAACTTTAAAAAAACATTACTTTTTTTTAGAATGTTCCCTTTATTCACCACCATGCTTAATTGTAAACAATTGTAAAGTATGCTTACTACTAAATTACTTTAGTAGATTAGTCCAGTACTTAAACGTTTTCATCGGGCAGAGGTTAAACCACATGCTTTGTCTCAGGGGCCTTGAAAATTCTCTGTATCCATTCTCAGCTCTTTGAAAATCTTCCAGAAATTGTTAGTAAATATTCTCAGCTCATTATGCTACAATTCCATATACCTCAGTACATGTAAATTCATTGCATTGGACTGGAACTGCTAAGTAGCTCTCAGGACAGACAATTGTTAGCCTCTGCTTTGTGTACCATTTGGTCAGTTCATACTTCAGTTCTGGGCACCCAGGGCATATGATTTTGGAACAGGAGTAGTCTGTCCTCCAATTTTTGATTTCTAATAGGACGGTGGAAAAGAATTTCAGTCAGGTGATTCTCAACATTAATATCATAGTTTCAGATAAACACACACACACACACGAACAAACACAAGTACAAACACACACGAATACACATATGCACACACACACATGTACACACACACGCAAACACACACACACACACACACACAAAAGAATGCATGCACACATTATACAGGAATTGAAGTGGGTTTACAAGTGACAGAATACAAATATAAAACTTAGGTATTGTCAGACCAGTAGATTCAGGTTGCTATTCAACAAGAAAAAAAATAACATAAAATTAGAATCTTGAGCCTTTATGACTATAATGAAACAAAAATAAAATTCGATTTAAGTGTGCTGAAAATATGGAAGACATTAAAAAAATTACCATGACACTAAAACTACAGTATTGTCTTAGGCATCAGTCACCCAAAAGAAAGACAATAATTATATTCTTCTCGGACTCATTGTTCTGAGTCTACTTACATGCAGTAAGGGCCATTCAGGTCAAAATGGTGGTAAAAAAATGACTGAGATGCTGAAAACAAATCCTCAAGTTTTGAAGAGACACACAGTCTGTCGATAGTCTTTAAGTAATTCTCCTCTTACTTCTACTATTTTAAAGGGAATTACAAAAGAAAAATACTTTAAAATATTTTAACTACACAAGGAAAATAATTTAAAATAATTCCATTGCTCCATAATTGGGTGTTCTTACGATGACAGGCATCTTCCTAATGATTAACTGTGATAAGCAAAGCAAGAAACACTTTTTGGTATCTTTGTCAAGTACATATAATCTCAACCTAAAAGAGAAAAACCACTGAGTAAATCCAAATTCAAAAACATTCTAGCAAAGTAAATATTTATCTTCAAAGGTGTGGTCACAGAAGATAAAAATTGTAATGAATTATCACAGAATAGAATGACATAAGATATGTAATAACTAAATGTCAACTGGATTTCTGGATTGGATACGGGCATAGAAAGTGTACAGTTCTAGAAACATTGTTGTTATGATTTGGTCAACCTACTGTGTTACTTGTAACATTTTTTTTTCAATTTTCTGATTTATGAGAATTAGTCATTAGATTGATTAAAGTATATAAGATTCAGGAAGTAGGTTACGATACAAGACCATACTGTTTCCTATCAATTAAATTTGATTTTCCTGTATAGTTTCACTTCTGCTTTATATTTTGTATTTACTTATTTTATTAATTTATTTATGTCTCAAATACTGTCCTCCTTCCTGTTTTCCCCCACAGGGTCCTTTACATTAAACACCATCCCTTTCTGACTTCTTCTTTAAAAAGACAAAACAACAGTAGTTATAAGGCATGTTTAGTCCCTGAATAGCTGTTCATTTGGCCACGCATTGGAAAATCTACAACATTGATCGTGCAAACATCAGGATATATCAAAAATGATCTTCCTAAATTAAGAATTCTCCACTTATCATCTATCAGCTATTATCTTCACAAAAGTGGAAGAATCCAAGAACAAATATATCCTTGTAATGTACATAGAGAAAATTGATCAGACAAGAAGGAAAACAGATAGCAACCTTCCTGGATTCAACAAAAGAGGGCCTAAGTTCCTGTAGTGTGTTCTGCATGAGTTTATAGAGTTTATGGGGTGGTACCTGGAAATGAACTCCTACAAAAACCAACAACAAACTAACGACAAACTGCAATATTTATAAAAGCCAAACAAATAGGTGGAAAGTATTATTTTCAGCTCTATATGAGTATATTAATGTTTATTAATTTGTATATTAATAAAATTTTAATTTCATTACTGAAAATTTTTATTGCAACTTTTTTTAAATAAATAGATTTTAAGTGACTCATGTGATCATTAACTTTTAGTGGCTTTGATTGCATTATAGATCAATAAAGTGTTTATTTGACAGTGATCATCACTATGAATATTCACGAAAAACAAATTATGTCAACCAGGAACTGCTTTTCTGTTTTTATACATTTTGTTGTATATATATAAGAGTTTGACGTGCTTGTTCACGTTGGCAGCACCTGCATGCCTAGTACCCAGGAGGTTGAAGAGGGTGTGAGATTCTGTGATGCTGAAATCACAGCCACTTGTGAGTTGTGACTCATAAGCTAGGGATAGGCCCAGAGATCTCTGGATGAAGAGATAATGCTATTAATCACTGAATCGTTTCTTCATATTCAGCAAACTCCATTTTTTTGTAAATATAGTGTCTAAGATATCCTGTCTTCTGCATATATCACTGTTTACACAAATGTGATAATTTAATATTGAACACACACCCACCTGCTTCTTTAATAAATATAAATATATAAATATATATATATTCACACAGACACACACACATACACACACAGACACACACACACTCACACAAACAAACACACGCACAAGTGCTCTTTACTTCAAGTTTACTTACACACCCACACACACATACACACACACACACACATAAACACACACACCTGCTTCTTACCTTCAAGAAGACTTAGTTATATTCATAGTTATTTGTTTATTTATTCACTTTACATGCTGCACACTGCCTCCCTCCAGTTCACCCCTCTCACAATCCTTCCCCCAGTCCTTTTTCCTCTGAGCAGGAGGGGACCCCACGGGTATCTCCTCACCTTGCATATCTAGTCTCTGTTATCACGTACTCTGCTACTGAGGCCAGACCCAACAGCCTAGATGGATAGGGGTGTGGAGGTAGAGGTCATATCCAGAAAGAGGCAGAGAGCTGGGGTAAGAGATGCCCATGAATCAATGGGTCTTTTCTTAGCTGAGACTCACAGCCTCAGCGATATGGATCTGAAGAAGCCATCTCCTGTAGCAAGAGAGCAAACGAAATGGAGTGAGAGAGACACGAACTTTTGACCCAAAATTTATTCTGACCACAAGAAATGAAAGGGCACTTCATAGAGCAGAGAGTGAGGAATGATCAACCAATGGTTAGTGCAGATTAAGGCCCACCCCATGGATGAGCACTGATACCTGACACTATTAGTAACACTCTGTTATTCCTGGAGAAAGGAGTCTATCATGTCTTCCCTCTGGGAGACTCCATTAAGCTGATGGCTCAGACAGAAGCAGACATCCACTAGCCAAATCACAACTTGGGGACTCTGATGGAAGAAGAGAATGAAAAGGATTATGGCCTCAAAGGGCTTAGGCACTCCACAGGTTTGTCTTCATGTGGGTACCGAACAACTAAAATTGGGCTTTCCCAAAACATGTTGTCTATAGATGGGGCATCTATGTCTTTAAAATTCATTTATTTATTTACTCAATTTACATCCCAAAATCAGTGCTCCATCTTCATGGGATGCCAACACTCATTGTCGACATCCCGTAAAATGACAAAGCTACACATTTCCTACCTATGTCCTGGGTGCTCAGCTTCAGTCCATGATCACATTCTGGTTGGTGGTTCAGTCTTTGACATACGCCAAAAGTCGCTGTGAGTTGACTCTATTGGACTTCCTGAGGAATCCCTCATATCATCTGGACCTCAATTCTTCACAATTTTTTTCAAAAGACTCTCCACGCTCCAGTTAATGTTTGGTGGTGAATCTTTACACTTGTTTCTCTCAGCTGTTGGGTGGAGTCACTCAGAGGACAGTTATGCTAGGATTCTGTCTGCAAGCACAATAGAGTATCTTTAGTAGTGTCAGAGATTGGTGCTTGCCCATGGGGTAGGTTTCAATCTGCACTAACCATTGGTTGGACGTTCCTTCTATTTCTACTCTATCTATCTTTGTCTCTGAAGGTCTTGTAGGCTGTGTTGCTTTTAGATTGAAGGGTTTGTGCGCGGATTTTTGTCCTTCTCACATCACTGGGAGTCATGCCTGGCTACAGAAGTGGCAAATTAAGGATCTGTATCCTCACTGCTAAAGTCACCCCTATAGACACCCTGGAGCCTCGCCTTTCTCAGGTCTCTGGCACTTCCTAGAAATGTGCAACCCACACTTGTGACCGCCATTCTCTTTTCACTGCTTTATCTATACCTAATTCCTCCAAAGACCACTCCCTTCCCTACATCCCCTCCCATTCAGTTTCCTCCCTCCTTCCCTCATCCTCAATATTTATTTTCCTAAATGCATCTTAAAGTCAACATTTAGGAAAAAACACTGAGTAAGTATAGGAAGTATTTCATAAGTAATTTTGGCTTATGTTTTGGCAAGATATGAACATATCAAATTTTATAGAGGCCAAAATTACTACATATCTTGCTAGAAAAGACACTGTCTTCATTACATACAACATGAAGGAATACCATTTATGTATTCTATTAAGTTACACAAGGAAATCTGTTAAAAGTGTTACACACATCACAGATCTTTATCGCTTTGAAAGCTCACTTTATTGCAAATATTTACACAATGAAAAGTACAAATGTTTAAACTGATATGAGTGTAGTTTGTTGTAAAGCTATAGTTTATATATACAGGTTGATGATAACAGTCATCTCATTTTCACAGGGGATTGATACATCAGGGAGTTCTCTATTACCTTACCTGTCTTCTTTCCTTTATTCCTGATGAAGACTCATCTCATTTGCTGCCCCTACTGTGAAGGATGGATCAGAAAATGCCTGAGAGTCTATAACCCAGAATACATCGATAGAAAAGATAAAAAACAACATCTCCAAATAGGATACACAGTCAAAACTTTCTTGTAGATCTTGAATCAAAATACAAAGAACAAACCACATCCTAGGATATTACCACATATAGTAAATGGTAGCTGTAGGAAGCATTGTCAGGGGATTTTAAACATCTTCACCTAATACCAAAACTGCATCCATGAACATGAAGATTTATTCCTTTGGAAAGAAAGTCAGTCTGTCTTTTGACAGTCGTGTCTTCTGTCCATCACTAGAGCAACGGCCATTCTTTATGAATGTGTACAGGTAAACACATACTGGTTTTCAGGTCTTCAAAGAATTTCAAGAAGAACCTGAAAGAGAATATATAATGTTCCAGAGATGAAATAAGGAATTTAAATTAGCTAGCATACATATGTTGTTAAAATTTTCTGCCTACTATTATTTAATAATTTTGATTATTCCTGCTATGAATGAAAAGATGGTTATGTAATGTCTACCAATCCCCAAAGCCTGAAATATTGTGAAAAACTGTCTTATTTCTCACTAACCTGGGTCTTTGGTCACCAATCTTTTCATTGCTCCTCTGAATTCTGTCTCTCAAATACATCAGATGACTATGTGAGGGTGTCAGTCTCATGCAGAAGACCAAGGAACTTTCTGTACTTGCATGTATTTGCTCATGGGAACATGTAAATAAAACTTCCAAGAACGAAAGCATGTCCGTCCAATGGGACCCATGTGAACCAAAACCTGCCTGCCGTCAGTGAACATTAGCACACTGGTAACAGCGCAGACAAAAATATAATGATATTATCCTGGAATAATAAAAAAAATAATAATAATATAATGATGATGATTATGAAGACAATAATAATTATATATATTGATGGTGATGACAATAATAATAATAATAATAATAATAATAATAATAATAATAATAATAATGGAATAATCCCCTCAAGGGATCACAGACTTAGGAAATTAAGTATTCAGACGTGTTTTTCAAGGGTAATTGTATCCATGAAAGTAATTTTCACTAGGACAGGCTCCACATACATGAAAATCACTCAACCTCTCATGGCTTCACAGAGAGAGTTGAGAACCAGGGTGGTCTTTTCTTAGGACAAGAGAAAGATTTGCCAACCTTCCAAAAAGAAAAATATTCCAGACAGTCTGTGTGTGAGGATGGTTAGCTTGTGCATGACTAACACATACACACACACACACAAACACACACACACACACACACACACACGCACATACACACACGCACACTAACACACACAGACACACACACACATACAAAAAACACACACAGAGAGACAGACAGATAGACAGACACACACACACAGACCTACACACACAGAGACACACACATACACACTTATACACACACATACACAGAGAGAGACAGACACAGACACACACATACAAACATTCACACACATAAAAATACACACACAGAGAAACACATACAGACACACACAGACACACACACATACACATAAAAACATTCACACACATGAAAATACACACATAGAGAAACACACAGACATACACAGACACACACATACACACAGAGAGTCACACACAGAAACACACACATACAAACACTCACACAATAAAAATACACACAAACACACACACACATACATACACACACACATCTCTGATGTATGCTTCCTAGAGTGTCCAGTTGCAAAAGTGTGAAAAGGCACCAGGAACTAGTCGGTCAACAGAATATTGGTTTGCCTGCAAGTGAGTTGGGGGTTGCTCCAAGGTATTCAGTGTCACAACTCTGTTAGAAGGTATTCAGGAACGCGCTGTGTGCATATATTTTACTTAGGTTGAACAAGGGCTACACAAACCTTGGAGAGCGGGAAGGAGTTTTCCAGTGCATTTACAAAGAGGGAGGCTTAAGGTACCAGGAAGGCCTCATTTGCTTGAGCTTTTTTAATCTCTGTCCCAGCATCGTTCTTTTGTTCAGAGATCTCCATTTGACCTCCTCAAAACCAGCTCTACTGAATGTGCCCTATCCCCAACCCTAAGGTTCCACTTTCTTTATTTCAAAGGATTGAAGGTTCGGAATCTGCGTTTGCCCTTTAGATTCAATGAATTAACCAGCGCATCCATCGAGTTTCAGCATTAACCTGTATGTCCCCCAATTCTGGCCCATTCTCTCTGTACCGCGCTATCCCTCCATCTTCCCCACCGACCCTCTGCTCGTGTCCTCAGTCGCCCTCACTCACCCACAGAATCTGTTCCAGTTTTCCCTTCAAAGAGTTCGATGCTTTCCCCCTCACGGGCCTTCACCTTTCCTGTGTCCTCTCTGCAATTGGAGATTGTAGATAGAATAAGATTTATCTCACAGCTGATACTATCCATAGGTAAACGCACGCCATGTTTATGTCTCTAGGTCTTAGTTCCTTCTCGGGCTGTTTTTTTTTTTTTCTTTGTCTAGTTTCATCTATTTTCCCTGAAGCTTCATGATATCATGCCCCCATCCCTATGATATCATTCCCCCACCCCCATGATGTCATGCCCCACGCCCACAATGTTATGCCCAACCCCCATGATGCCACGCCCTTGTCCCCGTGATGTCATGCCTGCGCCACTTTTAGAATGGTTGTATCTATTCACCAGGTAACATTCTGAATGCTGCCCTGGCACCACACTCCTCCAGGGTCCCACCATTTACAGTCCCTCCTTCTATCCTCTCCCCTTTTTCTCTGAGAGAGTGGAGGAACCCTGTGGGTACACCCTCTACCCTGGCACATCAAGTCTCTGCAGAACTAGATTCTTCGTCTCCCACCAGGTCCTGAAAACGCAGCCCGGGTGGGAAAACAGGATCCACAGGCGACGTGTTTAGTGAACCCACGTGAAGACCACTGTGCTCCTCTGCCTCTCTCAGTCTTTCCTTCATCTCTTCGGTTAGAATCACTGAGCTCCGTCCAATATTTGGCCGTGCGCCTCTGCTTCTGTGTCAGTCGGCTGCTTGGTGGAGCCTTGCAGAGGACAATAACGCTACCCTCCTGTCGGCAAACACAAGAAAGCACCATTAATAATATCAGTGTTTTTCGTTTGCCCATAGGATAAGGCTCACCTCCGGCCACTTATCCTTTGACCATTCCCTCATTTCCTGTTCCATTTCTGTCCCTGTGTTTCTTACGGTAGAGGCAATTTCTGGGTCAAGATTTTGGGGGTAGGTTTGGGTCTTTATCCTTCCACCTTGGGTCCTCTCTGGCTACAGAAAGTGACCATTTCAGTATCTGTATCCCGACTGTTAAGAGTCTCAGCTATAGTCACCCTCATGGACGCAGGGGTAGCCTCACCCATCACAGATTGCAGGGAAATCATAGATATAGCACCCACCCTGCAGTCTTTGATTTCAGTTTATTCTCTTGGCCCTCTGTCTCTCTTGCCCGTGTCTCCCAAGAAATTATTCTCAAACCCCATTTCCCTTCCCATCCCTTCAGGCAAACAATCTTTTCCTTCCATCTGCCTCCTCTCATTAGCTTATTCATCGTTCTGAGTGAAATTCAAGAATTTTTCTTGGCCCTTTCTTCTTGTTTATCCTCTTTGGTTCCGTAGATCTTAGTGTGTGAATTCTGTACTTTATGGCTAATACCCTCTTTTAAGTAAATATGTACATGTTACTTTGGGTCTCAGTAACCTCATTCAGGACAATACTTTCTCATTCCATCTAATTGACCGCAGCTTCTCAATGTCCTTTTTCATATGTGTGTAGTATTCCATTGTGTAAATGAACCACATTATCTGTATCGTTGAGGGGCATCTGGCTTATTTCTATTTTCTGTTCATTATGAAGAAATCCACTAGGAACATAATGGAGTACATGTCCTTGCGGTATGGCAGAGGTCTTTTCAGATATAAGACCAAGTGTAGTGAAGCTGGGTCTTTAGGAATAATATTCCCCATTTTCTCAGAATCCACTGGATAGATATGGAAAGATTATAAGGATTTGCTCTTCCCCCAGCAAATGCAATTTGTATCCTGATATTTATCTGCTTCCTCAAAGGAGGTTCCCCCCGACTGGCCCTCTATCATGGACTCAGGTGATAGTGATCGCATATGAACCTTCTTCCCATTTTAACCGGTCAGTAAATGGTAGAGCCTATTACTGATAGCCGGAGGGGAAAGTTGGTACTGGATGTTTGACTGTGGGGTTAGGTAGAGAGGCAGAAGAGGGTAAGAGGGGAAGGGAGAGGACTGAAGAAAAAGAGGAGGAAGTAAAGATGGAAAGAATCAATATGGCCTAGAGAAAGCACATGTAGCAAGGGGTTTTATGATTGGGGAATACATTATGATAGCGTTTGATCTGCCCAATACACATTTATAGATTATAATTTTAATAACCAGATTTTGTGTTTTCTTTATGGGCTCATTGGGTTTGGAAATTCCAACAAGCTTTCCTCAACAGTAGTTCTGGATCAAATTTTCTGTTAATAGAGATCTCCCCTTGTAGGGGCTCTAAACATTGCTCCATAGTCCAGTAGATACAGCTGTTTCTTCCTCAGTCATGTCTCTTGTATTTTCTATGGATATCTGTGTCTTCAGTGACCCAGGCCCAGTGTTCCTTTTTCTCGAGGTCTTCAATGATCGCACCCAGAGGAGTTTCAGGTTTCTCAACTCGTGTCATCTAGATGACCACAGCTTCACAATGTCCTTATTTTTCATAACTGCATAGTATTCCACTTCAAATATTTCCTGATAACAGTGAACCATTGCAAGCAGGCTAAAATTTCCCAAGAAAACATTAAACATTCAGTCTCTAAATCTAGATCTCCTCATACCATGATGCTTGGGCTGACTGAATGGAGTGGCATGAGCAGTTTGTTCTTACAAATATCAAAGCCATTTCCTTCTCCAGTAATGGCTATCATCCCTCTGTCATAGATTTTTACCCTGGTTATTTTCAGTGACTTACGTGATTTAGCAATTGTGACACCATCTGCATGCTAGAAAGCCAGAGATGTTTCAGGTTGACCCTGCTTCCACAGCCAATGATGTCACATGTGCCCTGTGGGCAACCATGTCACACCAAAACAGCAAGATGTCGTCTTTGACTCCACACATGACTGCAAGATTGCCTTTTGTCCTGCATGCACCTTGGCAACCATGTTAAACATGACTGCGAGATAGCAACTTTGTATCTTCAACCCAAATGTAAGATGGCCTCTTTGATTCTCTTAATCCTTCCCGTCCGTGAGCATGGGAGGTCTTTCTGTCTTCTGCTACCTTCCTCAGTTTCTCTCTTGAGAGACTTGGCGTTCACACCAGACATGTTTCTGATGTGCTATTTTATATTTTATATTATATATATATATATATACATATATATATATATGTCTATTGTGATTGGTATTGCTTCCATAATTTCTTCTCAGCCTCTCTGTCATTTGCATGACAGATTATTTTCATTTAATTTTTCATCTGTCCACTTGACTGAAGGTGTTTTTCATACGTAGGTCATTTCTGGTAAAACTTTGGGATCACATGTGTTCACTATTATATGATGTGTGAATGGCGATACACTGAGTTCTCCTTTTCCGATATCATCCCCTCGACTTCCTTTGGTTGTCTTATTGCTCTAGCTGGGAATTTAAGGACTTTACTGAAAGGATGCTGTGAGATGAACATTCTGTTCTCATTCTCCAATTTAGTCGAATTGCCTTTTGCTCCCCCCCCCCTTATTTTGATATTAACGGTTGGCCTGCTATATTGAATTTTGTGTAATATTTTTTGGATTTATTATAGTATTTTATTGCATTAGGTATGTGCCTGACATCCCTGGTCTCCCTGAGACCATAAATAGGGAAGGACGATGGATTCTGTCAAAGGCTTTTTCAGCATCTAAAGAGATAGTTTTGCATTTTTTCCTTGTTTCTTCAATTTAGCTCCTTCACATCATTGTGTAATAGTGGATATTAATAATTCATATTAAATATATTAATAATTACTATATTAATTTTGACATATTAATATAATATATCAGTAACAACATTATATCACTATGTTTTAATTTAATATAGTAACATAATATATTAATATTATTTATATTTACCATATTAATATAATAATTTAATGTATAAATACAATATGTTAATATTAATATAATATATTAATATTTGTTATAAATTATAATGTTAGTATATAACAATTTAGTATGTTACTTAACTAAAATATATATGTACATATTTATATATATACATGTCATGATAAGCAACTACCACAAAGTTAAATCCAAGGGGAGCTCCCATATTAATGTGAAATGCTGAGTGCAGAATATTTTTTTTCAGCTCAGTTTGTTAATATGATGGATCACTTTGATGGGTTTTCATAGATTGATCCACTCCTGCATCCTCAGGAGAAAGCCTAGTAAATGGTGCTGGATGGCGCATTGATAGGTCCTTGGATTTTGTTTTAGAGCATTTTACCTAGTATTTTTTCCACCAATGTTCCTAAGGGAAATTCGTCTGAAATTCTTTCTTTGTTGAGTCGTTTTGTGATTTTGGTGTCAGGGCAATTGTGCTGTCATGGATTAAGTTTGGCGAATTTCCTTCTGTTTCTGTGTTTTGGAGTAGGATGAGAATTCTTTGAAAATCTGGTAGGAGTCTGCCCGCAATCAATCTGGCACTGGGGATTTTGCAGTGAGGAAACTTTTAATTACTGTTTGTGTCTCTTTATGGGTTTTAGAGCTATTAACACAGTTCATCTTACCTCAGATTACTCATGGTCAGTGGAATCTATCTACACAATCACTCATTTAGTTCAGATATTCTAATTTTGTAGACAGCAGGTTTTTGAGAACTAATGATTCTGTGACTTCCATCAGTGTCAATAGATGGGGCTCCCTGATCTTTTCTGATTTTGTTATTTGGATGCTGTCTTACCTCCTATTACATTTTCTGTATAAATGTTTGTCTGTCTGGTTGATTTTGCCAAGGAACCAGCTCTTTTTTTGTTAATATTTGTATTCTCTTTGTTTCTGATGGATCACTCTCACCCGGAGTCTGATCATTTCTTTCTGTCCCCTCCTTTAATATGTATTTGCTTCTCTTTATTCTAGAGCTTTCACGTATGCTGGAAGTTGCTAGTGTGGGGTCTCTCTGGTTTCTTTACGAAAGCGTTCTGTGCTGCATGTGCACGTTCCTCTTACCACTGCTTTCCCTATGTCCCTTAAGTTTGGAGACGCTATGCCATCATTTCCATTGACTTCTAAGAACACTTTTTTTTTTCAAGTCTTCTCTGAACTGGTGGTGCTTCAGTTGCAAGCTATTGAATTTCCATGAGTTTATTGACTTTTTGTTATTGTTTTAATCCATGGCGTTCCGAGAAGATTCAATGGTTAGCACAGTCTTTCTGTATCTGGTGTGGCTTGTTTCGTAAGGGAGAACATGATCAGTTTAGGATAAGGTTCCGTGTGGTACTGAAAAGAAAGTCTGTACTTTTGTGTTCATGTGAAATATTCTGTAGAAATCAGTGAGGTCAGATTAATTGAAACCCATGTCAGTTATATCTTCTATTTTTATCGTTTTCTTTTTTGGTTTCGGTCTCAATGACCTGCCCTTGGTCAAATGGCACATTGATGTCCCCCACTATTAATGTGTGAGGTTCGATGTGATATTTAAGCTTCAGCAATATTTCTCTCACTAATGTTGCTTCTTTTCTCTTTGGGATGTAGACATCCAGAATTGAGATGCCATTTTGGTGGATTATTCCTCCGATGAATATGAAGTGTCCTTCCCCTTCTCTTTTGATTACTTTTGGTTGAAAGACTGATTTGCTGGATGCTAAAATAGCTACACCATCTTGTTTCTTGTTTCAATTTCTTGGAAAACCTTTTCCAACACCTTAGTCTGAGGTTGTGTCTATCTCAATTGCTGGAGTGTGTTTCTTGAAAACAACAGAATGACGGATCCTGTTTTTAAATCCATTGTGTTATCCTCTGTTCTTTTATTGTTTAATAGAGGCCATTAATGCTTAACGGTATTAGTGACCAGTGATATTTACTTCATGCTATTTTGCTGTTGGGGGTGTGGGGTTTTCTCGCTTGCATGTATTTTGGTTTTTGTTTTTTTTTTTTTTTTGTGGGATGTTTGAGTGTGTATGTTAGTATAAAATCTGTTCTGTAGGGTGCATGTTGTTTTTTTTTTTTGTTGTTGTTGTTTACATGCTGTTTTTGCTTTATTTTGGGGGTGGTGGTGTTAGAGTATGCAGGTGAGTATGTGATCCCTTCCGTAGGCTTTGCTGTGTAATGTTAAATTTCTAAAGGGAGGTAGGGATGGTTCAATTTCTGAAAATCCATCAATATGATCCACTATATAATGAAACTGAAAGAAAAAATCACATGATAATCTCATTAGATGTTGAAAGAGCGATTCCAATCCCGCTTCATGCTAAAAGCGTGAGAGTGATAAGGGAGACCAGTCCTATGGAGAAGCATAGTAGAAGCAATGGACATCAAGACAGTAATGAACATCAAGCTAAATATAAAGAAACTTAAAGCAATTCCATTAAAGTGAAGGACAAGTTAAGTCTGCCCACTCTCCCAATTCAGTATAGATTTCAAATTCTATCCATGGTGAAAGGATTGTTTAAATTTGGTTCTGACATGGAGTATGGCCAAGGCCTGTGAAGGAAGAATGGCACAGCGTTTTAGAAATCCTGGGGTATGGCCCACTCTTTAGCACTGCCTCATTGCACCTTGGTGAGTCATAGCCCCAAGGACCAAGTTTACTGAGAACTTCATGCAGCGATTCACTCGGTTGTTCCGCTCATATCTCTCTAATTCTAAGAAGTACATAAAAATCGTTGCATAGCTTCCCACCACTCAGGGAGCAACATCATTGGCATTTGCAATAATAGTGGTCGAGGTCTTTTAGAAGTTTCCTCTGTGTCAGACCAATGCTTCCACCATCACCCAAGGAAATGTAGAATAATGAACGGTGGCCATCACCCGTAAAATGCATTTGGAAAAATAAAATTGTTCGTTAAGCTGGCTAACATGATTTAACTACTGGCTCTGATGTGAAAAAAAAACAATTTAGAGAACAATTTGAAGTTCAGAAAAGCTAGGACTTTTTAAGGTCCGGCATCAAGTACAATGGTGGCACTGGCTAATGGTGTGACTGTCACAGAGGCTGGACTGTTGAGGACTGATTTCTGTCCCAGTTGTACCCTCAGCTTCCTGATAGGATTTAATAAGGTTTGACAATCACAGGTGTGCATTCTGATCATTTAAAGTAGATATGACATTTTTATACAGATGTTTAGATTTGTGCTTTTTAAAAGATTCTTATTAGACTACATTTAAAGATAAATAATACGATATAAACCATTTCTCTCTAAATTCAAATTGCTGCCTACAGTGAAGGGAAACTGACTAAGAAAACTATTTTGTGTACTCTTTTTACTCTATAAAAAATTGCTTACTTATGAAGTTATGTTGGCCTTGGGAGTAATTTGTTTTCTTTACATGTACTATGTAATATTTGTTCTCATATACTATTGGCTTTCACTTTACTCAGCATCAAGCAGGAGAAGAAAACTAGTACATGATGACATTTGCAATTTTACATGGCTTTAAAGATTTCTCTAGGATATCAAAGCCACTTGTTGTGGTTGCCCTGAAGTTATCTGTATTTTGATGCTAATTCCACTACCCTAAGGACAGCTGCCTACTCATGTACTCAGAACTCAGGTGACTTCACCAGAACCACCTCCCGTTGAATTTGTAATGTACAGGTGAGGGTCAGGTACAGGATAGAAGGAGGCCTGCCATTGGAGGAGAAGGAAGGATGGGTGAGAGAGATGTTTGAAGGAGGAGGAGGAGACTAGAGGAAAAAGGAGATATAGGAAGAGGAGAGTGTGAGAAGCCATGGCAGGTGAGGTTAAGAGTTTGCTCTGTGTATTTACAGGTTGTTATTAATGTTCCTAAGGGATGGATGGTAAAGCGCTTTGTATATTCAAGTGGGCTATTATATCTTATCAATTAGGTCAAAATTATTGTGTTATGTGTTCTTCTATGTGAGAGTTTGAATATAGGAAAGTGTGTGGAGGCAAGGGTAACTGGGCGCACAGGAAGTAGGGATGTGTTGTCACCAAGATATCTACCAGATATATTGGGACACTCCGGTGCTAGTGATAGCAGGAAAAAACACAAGTTTTCATTTTTCTTTTTTCTTTTTACAACAACAGATGGCAAACCAAGATGATGGGCAAGAATCCACTAGTAATCATAAAAGTTGAGAGAACCTTTTTATTTTCTAATAAAGAGGACACCGGTGGCATATTAATTCTTGATAACTTAAGAGCAGAAAATCAAACAAAGAAATGGGGAAGCAGCCTTGGCTGACTGGATGTTGGTACCCTGCTGTGTGATAAGTAATGGCAGTTCAGAGAGTTAAGAGATTAAAGCTGCTTTTTAAAGAAAGTTGTTTAGAAAGTCTTTCAGGATACTCATTTTCTTTTTAACATGGGCTCCAAGGGGGAATTTTGGGTGGAAATCCTAGTTACACAAGAAATTCTTCTTTTCAGGTATTATTAAGAAGTGATTAAGTTTATTTTTAGAAAGAAGAGAGTAGAGAGATTACCTGAATCAGGTGGGGATTTTCATCTACTGTTCAGAACTTAGGGAAAAATTAGGCACTACCAAGTAGAGAGTTGTGATGAAATGTCTTTAACACCAGGGAAAGTGAATGCAGACATATATTGTAGAAGTTATTAAGGGTAAAGAAAAATCTGTGGCTTCGGGTAGAGAGCTTAATAGATTGAGATATTTTGGGCAAAAGTTCTGGTTTGAAGTGTTGCTTATTGATATTAGAATTGATAGAAGGTATTTGATTAGTTATATGAATTACCCCACTATATGGCTCGTTCATGACGGCTAGCGATGGTTTTTGGTTACTTTTGATATTTATGATAATAGCAAGCTCAAATTCTCTTAACATGGGTTCCACGGGAACTTTGTGTTTATTTCCTGATATCACCGAGTATGGAGTAATATCAGATTCATTTTTTACATATAATCCATTTTTTAAAATTGTTTAATCTTCATGATGGGTGTGACTTTGAGTTTTATGCTTATATAATTACTCTGGGAGAGAGTGCGAGATACAAGATTCACTTGTTTCAGATTAAGGAACAGAATATTTTGGGAAAAAGATTTTGTCCTTGTGATTTTAAAAATTGTGCTTAGGATTCTGGAAACCTCACAGAGTCATACTGATCAGATTAGATAGCTGTAGACCACCTGAAAAATATATTCAGGAGAAACAAACAAAAAGATATCTCGACTCTAAATCTTTGTCTTGAGAGTTGTATTTTGCAGACTGTGACTACTTGGAATCCTGGTCGCAATGACTTTCAGCTGGGTCCAGTCAGGACATATCAGCTATCGCATTTGCTTCATTCTTCCTACCCCTACCCCTAAGGATATCTCAGTGCCCATGTACAACTTGAAGAAGTTATGGTGGATTCGTCATCTCAATTCCCTGGAATTTGTGGAGTGTGGCTGGAAGTGGTTATTCTAAAGTAGCTTTTTATAAAGAATTGAAAATTTGTTGAAATTTAGCAGGGAGGAATAAGCTAGATTGAGTTATATACTCATAATTGCATTTGGTAACTAAGCTTAATCTTATCTTTGTTTGGGTATAGAAATTGTTGGACAAAAAAAATTTAAAATTACAAGAGCCAGTCCTATTATTGTTTTCATTACAGACTTCTGTGTTGATTACACCTGTGAGTTAAGATTCAAATAGCAAAGTCATGACTCTTACTTTTTAAGAGTACTATCAATACAAAATTAAGATATAAAGACAAAAATCCAGATTGTCTTAGATAGATAGATGCTTTTCAAAAATGTCAAAAATCCACAAAATTTGAGATTTAAGGTTATTACTTACCTTTTGTTGAGTCATATCTTCTCCTAACTGTTCCCTTTTGTAGATTTAATGAAGAATTTGAACATCTCTACCTCCAAGTGAGGCAATACTTTGTGGCTAGGCAGTCACTGGAAAAAATGCCTGTGTCATCTGCAGATTAATACTATCCAGAAAAGGAAAATTATGCAGAGGATTTGACTGATAAACCCTCCCAAGACAAGGTAATTAGCCCTTCCAAGTCTGCATTTCAATAG
Organism: Rattus norvegicus; assembly: GCF_021556685.1. Taxonomy (NCBI): domain Eukaryota; kingdom Metazoa; phylum Chordata; class Mammalia; order Rodentia; family Muridae; genus Rattus; species Rattus norvegicus. Next base: position 23,059,516 of record NC_141555.1, read on the forward strand.
TCTGTCAGTTGATCTTGTGTCAGAAGGCTGAAGACTTAAGCTCACATGTTGCTAACAGGGGACTGTGCTAGTGGACATTTGTCTCTAGAACCTCTCAGTTCTGCAAGTCCTCTTAGGCTTAATATGTGTATAGATATTTGGTCATTCTCAGATTTCTGACGGGGTTGGAGACTGTTTATAGTCTCATTGCTTATCAGGCTGTATAGCTCTGACTATACATATTTTATTGGATAGTTATCAGATGATATACAAGCTAGCCAAGACATAATATAAATTTTAAGCCTTGATGAAGCTGGAATGAAAAACTAAATGTTCTTTCTAACTGATATAGTGATAGACTGGGTGTTGAGTATATCAAATGCTTTATAAATTGTAGAACGATAATAATCTTACTCAATTGATATATAAATGAAAAGTCTGTTTAACTGGACAAAAAGGGGGAAACGTTGTTTACACTGAAGTTATCTGTATTTTGATGCGAATCCACTGCTCCAAGGACAGCTGCCTTGTCCTGTACTCAGAACTCAGGTGAAGTCCCCTGAACCACTTTCCCATTAAATGTGTGAAGTACAGGTGAGGGGCAGGTACAGGATAGAAGGAGGCCTATCATTGGAGGAAAAGTAAGGATGGGCAGGAAAGAAGTTTGAAGGAAGTAGAAGAGACTAGAGTAAAAAGGAGAGACAAGAAGAGGAAAGGGTGAGAAGCCATGGCAGGTGAGTTTAGGATTCTGCTCTGTGTATTTACTGGTTGTTATTAATGTTCCTATGGAATGGATGGTACCAGGCTTTGTATGCTTAAGTGGGTTATTATATCTTATCAACTGGGTCAAAGATTATTGTGTTGTGTGTTCTTTCATGTGAGGTTTTGAGTATAAGATCATGTGTGGCAGTAAGAGACACTGGGCAGCTGAGGAGTGGGGATGTATTCAACCAAGATATCTAGCAGAGACTTGGGAAACTAGAGTGCCAGAGATAACGGGGTATAAGACAACTTTTTTATTTTTATAATTTTGCAACAACACATTCACTTCTCTATTTGACTTGGTCTTGGTGTGTCCCTTAGGAAAGATCTATATCTGGTTCCTGACAGAATGTGCATCTTAGGTTCATCAATCTTATCTAGTTTTGGTGGCTGATTATATATATATATATACACACATATATATATATATAATGTGATTCCTACAGCTATGAGATTAGGTGGAATTTGGATTCTGAGCAGGTATGTCAAGAATGTAGAATCCACAAATGGCAATGCCAAATAGACTCGCTCCTGATCTTATGAGCCTAATAAAGTTGAGGTTTCATTGGACCCTAAGTTCTTCCCTCCCTGCCCAACCTCCTGTATCTTATCTTTGGCCTGAAGAAAGAATCATTTTCAAACATCCAAAATTCTGAAATCTCACCCTTGGAACACGGGAAGGTAGATATTACAGAAATGATATCTAATGGGACTACATAGTCCATGCTGTCCTTTGATTTACTCATGCAGTTATTTTTTTGCATAAAATAAAAATTTGGGAGTGTATCATTTTAAGTAGGTACACAATATTTACAGTTAAATTCACTTCATAGCTTGGCCACGTTTGTTGCCAAAATAATTGCCAAAAAACCTGGAATTTGAAAACAGTATATTTGAGTACACATTCAGGAATATCTATAAAGTCCCCTTTCAAGGAATGAACAATTAGAAAATGAATTACAAAATTCACTCAATTAAATGTCTGTAGAGAAAAAATGGCCTGTGGGAAACAGGCAAAACCTAGGAAATTGAACTGTTTGTCACAGGAATGGACCTGGGAATAGAATTATTATCCAGAAAAATCTCCTACATCCCATATTCCTAAACCTTTTCTACTCAATACAAGCCCCTAACTGACTGTCTCCATGTAGAGTCTGTAACCACTGATGAAGCAAAGAGAAGTTTCCAGCTGTAGAGAGATGTAGTAGGTAAATGTTACCACTGTAGACATTCCTGGAAAAGGCACAGTCGAATCTGGTCAATGTAAGGAAAGCTGTTTAGCAGGTAGGCCTTGGCAGTTCTCAGTGACATCATCATTTGGCCCTCCCTGAAAAATTTCTTGTACCCTGGGGAGCCCTAGCTTTTGTGATGTCACAAGGAACTGCATCACATATATTCCTGCAGTACCTCTAGGGATTACTAAATGGCCTCTATTTCAGTGCAAACAGCCATTTGGGAAAGAGAACAAAGAGGATGTACATAACAAAAGTGAGTAGAAGAAAGTTGGCCTTCTGTTTTAGTTTAAAAAATGTAGAAATATATGGAAATATTTCGGAAATACATGGGAAAGCGCAGTGAGTGCTCTACAGGGTTTGTGAGGGTTCACTGAACACATAACCTTGATTTGAGCTTTCCACATATGGGATTCAGGAACTGGAAGCCTCTTAGTGCATCTGAATTTCCTTGCTCTGGTTCATTGGCATTGTTTTTAGTATGGGTTTAAAAACACCCTTAGCTCCTCTATCCTTTTTCAAAATTTACCAACAAGAGGTTCATATTCAGTTCACTGGTTTACTACTAGCATTCACTTATATATTTGACATGCTATATCTGAGTTTCTCAAGAAATATTTATATCCGGTTCCTGGAAGAATGAACTTCTTACCTTCGTCAATTTTATCTAGTTTTTTTGACTAATGTGTACATATATACTTTTGATGGCCCCCTAAACCTAAGTGTTTAAGTGGAATGTTAACATGGATTCCGCCCAACTATCTCAAGAACATAGAACTCACAAATGACCATTTCAAAAATACTCCTTCCTAATTTTATAAACCTATTTAAGTAAATGTTTAACTGGTCCTCAAGCCATTCTTCTCCCTGCCCATCGTCTGGTATCTTATGTTTGGCCTTAAGATAGAATCCTGTTAAAACATCCTAAAACTTCAAGTCTGGCCATAGGAATTCTGGAAGCTCAATAGTGTAGTACTGATATCAAATGGGACAAGAAACCGAATTCATTAGTCCATGTTGTCCTTTGCTTTTCTGATGTCTGGTATTTTATGATAAAATAAGGATTTGGGAATTCATCATTTGAAATAGGTACACCATATTTACATTGTTATATTCACTCATTACCTGGGCCCCCTTTGTGACCAATATCATTGCAGAGAATGGAATTGGAAAACAAAATTTGTGAGTACACATTAAGGAATATTTACAAAGTCCCTTATCATGCCCAACCTCGTTTAACAAGGAAGACATGACCAACGAAGGTCTTCTTCAAGCAGTTTTACTCAGGAACCTTGATACGATCTTCAGACACCAGGGAACCCCCGGAGCTCACTTAAATAGCTGGTGCTGGCCAATCCAAGGAAGCAACGTGGGCCATGCATATAGGCTGTCACTATGCAGAAGCTAGCAGGCCAGCAGGCATAAACAAATAAGGATCTTCTTACTACAAGGAGCACGCACCATTGGGAGGGTGGAAGGCAGAAACCAGTGCCATCTTTGAGGCGCACCACGTCGCAACTGCCTATAGTTCCACTTTTTGTTTAATTAATCAAGCAGGAAAAGGCACCACTGAGCGTGGTGACCCCCCCCAACTACCTGTCTTACGATCATCTGTTCAGTAAACCAGACTTAGGACAACTCGTCTCCTACAAGGTTCCATGCCATAGATAGAAGGTAGGTTGCCCATCACTGGGCAGGGTAACTCACATATACTCAGGCATGAGGTACAACAAGGTCTTCTGAATGACCCTAAGACAGGCTTGAGGGGACTGTCCTGCTTCAATGGCTGCAAATACCTGTACCACCATAACTGCGTGCCGCCTCTGAACAAACCTCATTCTACATAGACACCACAGTCACACTAGGGAGACCAGCAGCAAGAGTCCAGCTAGGGTTCCCATACCCGTCCACTCCCTCAGATGATACATACAGCAGCAATCCAAGATGACAATCCCGCAGCCAGTCTAGCATCTGAACGTGTGGAGTTCATCATCAGGATGGCTACATGTAGCTGATCCATTAAAGAATCGAATTCTCCTGTCCAATTGCCTAGAAGATAACTTGACAACTGTTTAACCAAATTAGAGGAGTGGGCTGAAAAGTCATGACGTATCGGCATGAGTCTCGGGAACACCAATAGTATCCCCATCGGGGCTCCGTTTGGACCAGCATTTGGGTCACACCGAGAAGTGTCAGCAACATCAGGATCATCATTCTTGTAGCACCTCCTGGTCAATCTTTCAGGGACCTACAACGGATCTTTCCGATCCTGAGGAAAAACACAAACAGATCCTCTTGCCCATGCCAACATGGGATCTGGTCCATGCTATAAGCCAGTGATCACATCTTTCCACTTCACATAACTTTCAAGGTGCCCACCCGACACTAATGTCAGTCAGCAGCAGAAAGGCCATCATCAACCAAAATTAAAAAAAAAAATAGAGTAAAAGGGGCTAAGGATATCTTTTCTTTGGGGCTTCTATCACGGTCTATTCCCCCTTTTTGTTTAATTACGCATTCCTTCAAGGTACGATGTGCTTGCTCAACAACACCCTGACCCTGACGTTGGGGATTATAAGGCAGGTCATGGTAGATCCATCCATTTTTAAAAGGATTTGAAAGATTTGGCAATTTATGCTGGACCATTATCAATTTTTAAGTGTTGAGGCTTTCCCCAAGCATCCCAGGCTTATAGGCAGTGTCTAACAACATTGCATGGGATTTCTCCACTCATAGGGTTAGCATGAATGACACCTCAGCAAGTATCCACAGAAACATGAATGAGTTCAAATCCAGATATATGAGTTACATCCATTTGCCAAAACTTTGTGGCAAGAGGCCTCTAGGATTAACCCCTACACTAAGGGGATGGTGAAAAGTGATACACTGTTGACATCCTAAAACTATTTGTCGAGCATCTGCTCAAGACAAATGAAACTTCTGCTCTAAGGTCTGAGTAGGCACATTAAATTGTTAATGAAACTATTGGGCTTAATCCAATGATGAGCTTAAGAATATGAACTTCATTCGGGTACATCTATCCACAAGATCGTTTCACTCACTGAGAGGAACAGGCACACCTTTATGAGCTCTAATATTTTGGACAAAAAACTTGTAACCTCTTTCTCAGATCAATTCCTGAAGTTCCCTCAGCAGCTGGCACACCATGCTGCTAATTTTAATAGGGCCAGCCACTTCTAATATCTTAACTGCATTAACAAATATGATGAATCAGAGAGCAAATTAAAGGGAAAGGAACAATTTTTATACACTTCCTGCACAATCTTGAGTTCAGTTATTTGTGGAGAGCCAGGTTGATATTGACACAAATTTGGCTCTTGATGGTTAATCACATAAGCTCCACAGCCATTTTTGGATCCATCTGTAAAAATGTTTGGCGCCCCCTGTATAGGAACACGGAAAGTTCACGGGATGTTCTTTAAAGAAGGATAGCAAAGATTGTTTTGGATAATGATTATCTATCTCTCCATGGAATCCACAGCATAATATAGCACAATCATCGACAGTGCCACACAAGATCTTCATCTGCTGACCTGTATAGGGCGCGATGAATGAGGTTGGCGAAACACCAAATTATTGTACGCACTGTTGGATCCCATTCAGGGCTAATCATGCAACTGCTGTATGATAATATTCTACTGATCTAGCTGGAGAAGCCTTGGGATAAACCCAAAGCAGAGAGAATCTTGCCACAACAATCCTGTGGGCTGGATGTAGGTGGCTAGAATGTATAGCACAATATCAGCACCCTCCTTCCATCTATGTAAAATTGTGCCTTGTAATCCTTTTTCAACCTTCTTTAAAGCTTCCCTTGCTTCATCAGTCAATTGTCTAGTAGATTTCAAGGCCAAATCCACAACTAAAGTATTATACAATGGTTTTAATTCATAATTTGGTAATTTTAAATGATATCTGACCCAATTAATATCTCCTAGTAATTTTTCAAAATCATTAAGAGTCTTAAGATTATCTTTCCTCAATTCAACCTTCTGGGGAATAATGGTATAAGGACTTAGTTTTGCCCTTAAATAATTTACAAAATTGCCCTTTTGTACCTTTTCTGGGGCAATAATCAAATCCCCTACCTTCTAGCAATTTAACTAAATTTCCATATACTAAATCTAAAATCTCTTCATTCTTTGGAATTAAAAGGATATCATCTGTAAAATGGGGCGCAGGAAACTTCTTTCTTATTGGGGCAGTGGCATTGCTCACAAAAAGTTGACACATAGAAGGGCTATTGGCTATGCCCTGTGGTAAAACTACCCATTCTAGTCGTTGATCAGGTTCTTCATGATTGCATGATGGAACAGTAAAAGCAAAGCTTTCACTATCCCTTGGACAAAGAGGTATGGAGAAAAAGCAATCTTTTATATCAATCACTACAACAGGACAACAGTCTGGCAGAGAGGATAAAAGAAGTAGCCCAAGTTGCACTGTGACCATGATTTGCATCTGTTGATTAATAACTCGTAAATCATGCAAGAGTCTCCATTTTCCTGACTTCTTTTTAATCAAAAATATTGGGGTACTCCAAGGTAATACTCATGGTTTTATATGCTTGGTAGCCAGCTTTAGCTGTGGCAAGCTTCTCAGAAGAAAGCAGCCACTGAGGAACCCACACCGGCTCCTCTGTTTTCCAGGTAATGGGAACCCTTCCTCAGTGGCTGCATGGAAAAACCCAGGTCCTGATTCCTTTCTCTCAGTTGGGCAGTTATAGGGTTAGTCCTGCCCTGCAGGTTTTACCCTATTCCTTTACTGGGAAAATAGCCCATATGTTTCATAATCTGTAATGAAGTTTCAGAATACTCAGTGGTCAATTTGAAACCCATATCTTTTAGCATATCTCTCCCCCAAAGGGAAATGGGCAAATCCAACACATAGGGTTGCATAACTCCTGAATTCCCTTCCTGATCTCGCCAACTCAATTGTCTTGCCCTCATATCAGGAGCTCTTGCATAACCGAGACTTTGTAATATTTGAGATGAGGACTGTACTGGTCATCCAGAGGGCCAATACTTCTTAGGTAGTATACTTCTATCGGTGCCTGTATCCAACAGTCCTAGTATCCTTTTACCATCTACACTTAGCTCTATTACTGGGCGTTGGTTTAAACCCAAGGCTAAAAATGTAAGGTCGGAGACTGTGGAACTGAAACCATTCTCTCCTCTCCCTCTAGAGTGGGCTACAAATCTTTCATGAAGGGTAGGCAAAAGTAATATTTGGGCTAATCTCTCCCCAGGGGAAATGGCAGTAATCCCTTTCAGTAATTCTACCACGATCTTGACTACACCGGTATAATCTGAGAAAATAACTCCTGGGTGTACATGTAGTCCTTTTAAATCTGTAGATGATCTCCCTATGAGTAACCCTACTGGCCTAGGTTCAAGGGGTCCTTTAAAATCAGTTTCTCTCAACTAGACCCCCATTCAAGGAGTTAGTACAGGTATGGTGGTGGAGCAGAGGTCCAGTCCTGTGGAGCCCTTAGTGGCTCACCTTGTCTTCTCTGATGGCGAAGGGATGGCCATATCTTGTGACTCTGTTCTACATCCTGATTCTCAACTGGCCCATATATTTGTAGGTCCTGGTGTCGTGAACCCGGCTATACATTTTTTGGACCTGCTATACCAAAACCCGAGTTAAGAGGCTGCCCATTGATGTCTTTTACTGAGTGGCACTCATGAGGCCAATGGTTCCCCTTTTTTGACTTGGGGCACAGACCTTGTTGCCTTGGTCTTTGGCCACTTCCTGTACTGAATAGACTTCTCCTTCCTCAACATTGCCTTTTTAGGTGCACCTGTTGATCATACTTAACACACACTCCTGAAATTCCTCCTTTTCTCTGCATCATCTAGTTGACAGCACCCACAATTCCAGCATTAGACAAAGGTCCCCCTATTTCTCTACAGACCTTCATCCAAGCTTCAAGTCCCTTATTCTTGAAAGGAATGATAGCAGCTAGACATTCCTTTGTGCACTGTTCATATGCCAACTGTTTAATCAAGGGCATAGCCATATCGGGGTCACCAAAGACTCTCCCCGCTGCTTATACTAATAGGAGAATGACTCCATAGGTCCTTGAAGGATCTTGATGAGGTTTCCACTCACTTCTCCCTTATAAGGTAAGAATGTCCATGCCTTTGTTGCAGCTTCATTAATCTGCTGGTAAACCTGTCCTGGATACCCTGTCTGAGCATTGGCAAAGCGTCCCTGAACCAGCACCATATCTCTATCCCAGGCGGCCTGGCTGCCCCCCGCCACACTGCCAAGTAGAGTCAGCATGTTCATTGGGAAACTCAATAAGAAAAGCTCTCCAATCCAAATACTGTCCCAGTCTAAAACAGGCCCGAGCAAGTTTAATCCAATCACTAGGAGTCAGGAAAATCTGTGTCAGACCTCAACCTGAGGTATGGTAAATGAGGCCATAATATGTCCTACTGATTCCATCAGGGACTTGATCACCTTAAAGTCTAAAGGCTCATGATACCTTTGTTGATTAGCATCCACATAAACAGGATAGGCCAGCTGCAGTTCTGTGTGGACTGGCTTCCACACTTCTGGGCAGAATGGACTACCTGTTTGTTGAGCGCCCAATATCTCACCAGCAAGAAGGAAGCTCGGCAACAGGATTCTTCTGTGAACAAGCCTTTACTGTACAGCTCTCTTGAACAGGGACAGTGGGACCTCAAGCAGCAAGAGTGCTCACCTTATGTAGACATCAGCTGAGACTATGCTGAGCTGAGCATGAATTACCTCATTAGCATGGTGCTGCTCCCTCATTAGTATATTACCAGGCAACTGATGCCAGGTGAAACCCTGCACATGCACAGTGCTGTTGTTCACTACAGGAGGGTGCCCTGCACCCAAAATTCTATTTCCTCCCTCTACAACGTTGCAGGGAGGAGGAACTGAGGGGAACCGCCCAGGAAGTTCCTCCACCATTTTAGGCTTTTTCCTTTTCTTCTTCTGAATGTGTTTCATCTGTTTCTTTCTCTGTATCTGTCTTTTTTGAGTCTGTCTCCTTTGTACTTCCCTGGTTTTCTGAACTCCCCTCTTGAAGCATTTCTTGGGCAGCTTGTCCCTTCTCTATAGTTGCCTGACAACACTTTTGATCCTCAAGACAACTATGCACAAAGCACCACACTGGATGGACCAAAGGTCTTAGAGTCCCCTGTTCCCATGCAAAATCAAGGTCTTTCCCTAATGTTTCCCAACTTGCCACAGTAAGATTACCAGAGCCTGCGAACCAGGGGACAATGACATGGCATTCACACAAAAATCTCTTTATGGTGCTTCTTTTTTTTTAGTTTCTTATGCTCAAACAGTTCTTTAAGAGCCAGAAAAATTGGATGAGACTGTGAGGTCCCAATCACCAAAACTTTCTAGGCTGCTGTGGCTAAATTCACCAAGCGTCTTCCAAATTTTGGTTCGTTTCAACCGAGAACTTTCTTGTTAACTACCCTGAGAATTTATAATCACTTATTTCCCGCGGTCCTTATGGTCCCACCTTACCTTGGGAACTTTCCAGCGATGCCCAGACTGCAAGAAGTTCTGATATCAGGAGGTCCCTGTACGGGCCACCACTTGCCGCATCCAACCTCGACCAGCAAGGAAGACACGAATAGTGAAGATGTTCTTCGAGCAGTTTTACTCAGGAAAGTTGATACAATCTTCTGACCCCAGGGAACCCCCGCACCACACTTAAATAGCTAGTGCTGGCCAATCCTAGCAAGCCAAGTGGGTCATGCAGATAGGCTGTCAAAATGCAGAATCTAGCAGGCCAGGCAGGCATAACCAAATAAGGAATAGTTTACTAAAAGGAGAGCTCACCATTGGGAGGGTAGAAGGCAGAAAACAGCACCAACTTTGAGGCCTGGCACGTCGCAGCTGCCTACAGTTGCTTTTCAAGGAATTAACAATAAGAAATGGAAATACAATATTCATTCAATTAAAGGTCTGTAGTGAAAATACTAGACTTTGAGAAACAGAGAAAACCTAGAAAATTGAAGTGTATGTCACAGGAAAAAAACTGTGACATACAGAATAATAATATAATCTAGAAGAATCTCCTACACTCCATGTTCCTACATCTTTACTACCCATGCCAAGCCCCTGAACAACTTTCTCCATTGAGAGCATGACACCACTTGTGAAGCAGAGAGAAGTCTCTAGATTTAGAGAGATGGAGTACATAAAGGTTTCTACTGTGTCACAGGAGACATACCTGGAAAATGTTTACTATTTGGCATCTAAATCAGAAAAATTGGGGAGTGATAATAAAGAGGATGAAGAGATTGGAAATGGGTAGAAGGATGCTGGCCTTCTATCTTGGTATAAAAAAAAGGCAGAAATATGTGGTCCTTTGGAAAGCTCAGAGAGCCCTTGGTAGGGGTTGAGTGGGATCGCTGAAGAGATAGCCTTGATCTGAGCCTTCTACATTAGGGAATAAGGAACTGTGAGGCCCTTAGAAACATCTGGATTTCCCTGTTCTTATGGTTCTTGGAAGTCAAAGGGTTTATATCATTTATTTCTTTATTCTAAAAGCCAAGTGTTGTGAAGGGCACAGTTGTTTTCCTGAGAGGTCATGACCTTTACTATTTTCTCAAGAAGGAAAGGTCCTAAGGAAGAAGGGAAAAACAAGTATTGTTTCACTAACTAAAGGTAAACACGTACATGCTGCAACTGCCTCTCAGATATTCCTTCAGTACCTATAGGTTTTACTATATCCTCTAATTCAGAGCAAATTGGGATGTGATAAGAAAGAGGATGAAGAGATTGGAAATGGGGAGAAGGAAGATGGCCTTCTGTCTTGGTATAAAAAATAAGGAAGAAATATGTGGTCCTTTGGAAAGTTCAGTGAGTCCTTTGTACGGCTTGAGTGATATCGCTGAAGAGATAGCCTTAATCTGAGCCTTATACATAAGGGAATCATGAGCTTGAAGACTCTCAGAAACATCAGGACTTCCCTGTTCTTATGGTTCCTGAGGGATTATATCGTTCATTTCTTAATTCCAATAACCAAGTGTTGTGAAAGGCACAGTTGTTTTCCTGAGAGCTCATGACCTTTACTCTTTTTGTCAAGAAGAAAAAGTCCTAAGGAAGAAGGGAAAAACAAGTATTCTGTCCCTAACTCAAGGTAATCTCCTCCGTGCTTTGGACACTGACACTGATATTTGGGAGAGAGAAGTGCTTCTAGTTGAGACTTCATCATCTCAGTCTTTCCACTAGTATTACTATGACTAAGACTTTAAATTTCCGAGTTAATTGTGATGACTTTGCACATTTATTTTCTTTTATATCATTCATTTTTTATATATTAGCAAAATTAATTCCTTTAACTAGATATGTATACATTTAAAATACTATTTCCTTTTCCAGTTTCCTGACCATAAGTTCCCTACCCATTCCATTTCCTTCTTCTCTAACCAGCCTTTCTGCCTCATGACATTCCCTTGAACTGGAAGACAAACTAGGGAGGACAAGTGCCTCTCTTTTCAGTATTGCCCAAAAAGGCCATCCTCAGCCACTTATGCATTTGGAGCCATAGGTCAGTCCATGTACTTTCTTTTTATATTGGTCTAGAACAAAAAAAGCTCTGGTTCATTGGCATAGTTCTTCTTATGGTGTTGAAAGCACCCTCAGCTCTTCTAATCCTTTTTCAAAATTTACCAACAAAAGGTCCGTTTCCAGTTCACTGGTTTGCTACCAGCATTCATTTCTGTATTTGACATGCTGTATCTGTGTCTCTCAGTAAATATCTATATCTGGTGCCTGGCAGAAAGCACTTCTTACATTCCTCAATCTTATCTACTTTTGTTTTCTGATGTATACATATATACTTTTGGTGGCTCCTACATCTAAGTGTTTAAGTGGAAAGTTATCATGGATTCTGGACAAATATGTCAATAGTGTAGAATTCACAAATGACAATTTCAAATAGACTTTCCCCTGTTTTTATGAACCTATTGAAGTAGATGTTTAAGTGGTCTTCAAGACATTTTTCTCCCTACCCTTCATCGAGTATTTTATGTTTGGCCTTAAGAAGAATCAGGGTAAATCATCCTATGCTCAAGTCTGGGCATGCAAACACCGGAAGGTAAACAGTGTATTGATATCAAATGAGACTAGAGAATCAAATTCCATAGTCCATTTTGTCCTTTGCTTTCCTGATGTCTGGTAATTTTTTGTTAAAATAAGGATTTGGGAGTTTATCATTTGAAGTAGGTATACAGTATATACACTGTTATAGTCACTCTATAGCTGGGCCTCCTTTGTGACAAAAATCATTACAGAAAATGGAATTGGAAAACAGAATTATTGAGTACACATTGAGGAATATTTACAAACCCCTTAACAAGGAATTTACAATAAGAAATTGAAATACAATATTCATTCAATTAAAGGTCTGTAGGGAAAATACTCGTCTTTGGGAAACATAGAAAACATATACAATTGAACTATGTGTCACAGGAATGAGCTGTGAATAATAATATTATCTAGAAGATTCTCCTACACTCCATGCTCATATTTTCTACCCATGCCAATACCCTGACTAACTTTCTCCATTCAGAGCATGTAACCACTAGTCAAGCAGAGAGAAGTCTCTAGCTTCAGAGATATGGAGTACATAAAGGTTTCCACTGTGCCATTGGAGATGGACCTAGAAAGGGCACCCTGGAATCATGTCAGTGTAAGGAAAACTGTTCAGCATGTAGGACATGGCATTTCTCACTGATATCACCATTAGGCCCTCCCTGAAGACTCGTTTGTAACCTGGAGAGCCCTAGCTTCTTCTGTGATGTCACAACTGCTGTTTTGACTGCAACTGCCTCTCAGAAATCCTTCAGTACCTCTAGGGTTTACTAACTGACCTCAAATTCAGAGCAAATTGGGGACTGATAGCAAAGACAATGAAGAGATGGGAATAGAAGGGAAGGAAGCTGGAATTCTGTCTTGGTATAAAAAACAAGAAAGAAATATGTGGTTTTTGGGAAAGCTCAGTGAGTCTTTGGTAGGTGTTGAGTGGTATCACTGAAGAGATAACCTTGATCTGAGCCTTTCATATATGGGAATCAGAACCTGGGGGCCTATCAGTAACATCTGGACTTCCCTGTTCTTATGGTTTCTCTAGTCAGTGGGATTATGTCATTCATGTCTTTATTCCAAAACCCAAGTGTTGTGAAGGGCATATTTGTTTCCCTGAGAGGATATGACCTTTACTCTTTTTGTCAAGAAGAAAAGGTCCTAAGGAAGAAGTAAAAAACAAGTATTCAGCCCATACCCTGTGAGAGAGAGACCTCACCGCCTGGTCAGGTGGGCACTCCTGAGGCTGCAAAGCGGAAGAGACCACAAACACTGCTCAACCCTGCCCACATCCCTGGCCCAAGAGGAAAATGTATAAGGCTTCTGGGCTCCCGTGGGGGAGGGCCCAGGAGCGGCAGGACCCCTGCCTGAGACACCACTGGAACCTGAAGGAAACAGACCGGATAAACAGTTCTCTGCACCCAAATCCCGTGGGAATGAGAGCTGAACCTTCAGAGAGGCAGACAAGACTGGGAAACCAGAAGAGACTGCTCTCTGCACACACATCTCAGACGCCAGAGGAAAAAGCCAAAGACCATCTGGAACCCTGGTGCACTGAAGCTCCCGGAAACGGCAGCACAAGTCTTCCTGGTTGCTGCCGCTGCAGAGAGCCCGTGGGCAGCACCCCACGAGCGAACTTGAGCCTCAGGACCACAGGTAAGACCAACTTTTCTGCTGCAAGAAAGCTGCCTGGTGAACTCAAGACACAGGCCCAGAGGAACAGCTGAAGACCTGTAGAGAGGAAAAACTACACGCCCGAAAGCAGAACACTCTATCCCCATAACTGACGGAAAGAGAGGAAAACAGGTCTACAGCACTCCTGACACACAGGCTTATAGGACAGTCTAGCCACTGTCAGAAATAGCAGAACAAAGTAACACTAGAGATAATCTGATGGCGAGAGGCAAGCACAGGAACCCAAGCAACAGAAACCAAGACTACATGGCACCATCGGAGCCCAATTCTCCCATCAAAACAAACATGGATACCCAAACACACCAGAAAAGCAAGATCTAGTTTCAAAATCATATTTGATCATGATGCTGGAGGACTTCAAGAAAGACGTGAACAACTCCCTTAGAGAACATATAGAAGCCTACAGAGAGGAATCGCAAAAATGCCTGAAAGAATCGCAAAAATCCCTGAAAGAATTCCAGGAAAACATAAATAAACAAGTAGAAGCCCATAGAGAGGAGACACAAAAATCCCTGAAAGAATTCCAGGAAAACACAACCAAACAGTTGAAGAAATTAAAAATGGAAATAGAAGCAATCAAGAAAGAACACATGGAAACAACCCTGGATATAGAAAACCAAAAGAAGGGACAAGGAGCTGTAGATACAAGCTTCACCAACAGAATACAAGAGATGGAAGAGAGAATCTCAGGAGCAGAAGATTCCATAGAAATTGTTGACTCAACTGTCAAAGATAATGTAAAGCGGAAAAAGCTACTGGTCCAAAACATACAGGAAATCCAGGACTCAATGACAAGATCAAACCTAAGGATAATAGGTATAGAAGAGAGTGAAGACTCCCAGCTCAAAGGACCAGTAAATATCTTCAACAAAATCATAGAAGAAAACTTCCCTAACCTAAAAAAAGAGATACCCATAGACATACAAGAAGCCTACAGAACTCCAAATAGATTGGACCAGAAAAGAAACACCTCCCGTCACATAATTGTCAAAACACCAAACGCACAAAATAAAGAAAGAATATTAAAAGCAGTAAGGGAAAAAGGTCAAGTAAAATATAAAGTGAGAACTATCAGAATCACACCAGACTTCTCACCAGAAACTATGAAGGCCAGAAGATCCTGGAGTGATGTCATACACCCTAAGAGAACACAAATGCCAGCCCAGGTTACTGTATCCAGCAAAACTCTCAATTAACATTGATGGAGAAACCAAGATATTCCATGACAAAACCAAATTTACACAATATCTTTCTACAAATATAGCACTACAAAGGATAATAAATGGTAAAGCCCAACATAAGGAGGCAAGCTATACCCTAGAAGAAGCAAGAAACTAATCGTCTTGGCAACAAAACAAAGAGAATGAAAGCACACAAACATAACCTCACATCCAAATATGAATATAACGGGAAGCAATAATAACTATTCCTTAATATCTCTCAATATCAATGGCCTCAACTCCCCAATAAAAAGACATTGATTAACAAACTGGATACACAACGAGGACCCTGCATTCTGCTGCCTACAGGAAACACACCTCAGAGACAAAGACTGACACTACCTCAGAGTGAAAGGCTGGAAAACAACTTTCCAAGCAAATGGTCGGAAGAAGCAAGCTGGAGTAGCCATTCTAATATCAAATAAAATCAATTTCCAAATAAAAGTCATCAAAAAAGATAAAGAAGGACACTTCATATTCATCAAAGGAAAAATCCACCAGGATGAACTCTCAATCCTAAATATCTATGCCTCAAATACAAGGGCACCTACAAACGTAAAAGAAACCTTACTAAAGCTCAAAACACACATTGCACCTCACACAATAATAGTGGGAGATTTCAACACCCCACTCTCATCAATGGACAGATCATGGAAACAGAAATTAAACTGATGTCGACAGATTAAGAGAAGTCATGAGCCAAATGGACTTAACAGATATTTATAGAACATTCTATCCTAAAGCAATACGATATACCTTCTTCTCAGCTCCTCATGGTACTTTCTCCAAAATTGACCATATAATTGGTCAAAAAACGGGCCTCAACAGGTACCGAAAGATAGAAATAATCCCATGCGTGCTATCGGACCACCACGGCCTAAAACTGGTCTTCAATATCAATAAGGGAAGAAAGCCCACATATACGTGGAAATTGAACAATGCTCTACTCAATGATAACCTGGTCAAGGAAGAAATAAAGAAAGAAATTAAAAACTTTTTAGAATTTAATGAAAATGAAGATACAACATACCCAAACTTATGGGACACAATGAAAGCTGTGCTAAGAGGAAAACTCATTGCGCTGAGTGCCTGCAGAAAGAAACAGGAAAGAGCATATGTCAGCAGCTTGACAGCACACCTAAAAGCTCTAGAACAAAAAGAAGCAAATACACCCAGGAGGAGTAGAAGGCAGGAAATAATCAAACTCAGAGCTGAAATCAAACAAGTAGAAACAAAAAGGACCATAGGAAGAATCAACAGAACCAAAAGTTGGTTCTTTGAGAAAATCAACAAGATAGACAAACCCTTAGCCAGACTAACGAGAGGACACAGAGAGTGCGTCCAAATTAACAAAATCAGAAATGAAAAGGGAGACATAACTACAGATTCAGAGGAAATTCAAAAAATCATCAGATCTTACTATAAAAACCTATATTCAACAAAACTTGAAAATCTTCAGGAAATGGACAATTTCCTAGACAGATACCAGGTATCGAAGTTAAATCAGGAACAGATAAACCAGTTAAACAACCCCATAACTCCTAAGTAAATAGAAGCAGTCATTAAAGGTCTCCCAACCAAAAAGAGCCCAGGTCCAGACGGGTTTAGTGCAGAATTCTATCAAACCTTCATAGAAGACCTCATACCAATATTATCCAAACTATTCCACAAAATTGAAACAGATGGAACACTACTGAATTCCTTCTACGAAACCACAATTACTCTTATACCTAAACCACACAAAGACACAACAAAGAAAGAGAACTTCAGACCAATTTCCCTTATGAATATCGACGCAAAAATACTCAATAAATTCTGGCAAACCGAATTCAAGAGGACATCAAAACAATCATACAACATGATCAAGTAGGCTTCATACCAAACATGCAGGGATGGTTTAATATACGGAAAACGATCAACGTGATCCATCATATAAACAAAGTGAAAGAACAGAACCACATGATCATTTCATTAGATGCTGAGAAAGCATTTGACAAAATTCAACACCCCTTCATGATAAAAGTCCTGGAAAGAATAGGAATTCAAGGCCCATACCTAAACATAGTAAAAGCCATATACAGCAAACCATTGCTAACATTAAAGTAAATGGAGAGAAACTTGAAGCAATCCCACTAAAATCAGGGACTAGACAAGGCTGCCCACTCTCTCCCTACTTATTCAATATAGTTCTTGAAGTTCTAGCCAGAGCAATCAGACAACAAAAGGAGATCAAGGGGATACATATCGGAAAAGAAGAGGTCAAAATATCACTATTTGCAGATGACATGATAGTATATTTAAGTGATCCTAAAAGCTCCACCAGAGAACTACTAAAGCTGATAAACAACTTCAGCAAAGTGGCTGGGTATAAAATTAACTCAAATAAATCAGTTGCCTTCCTCTATACAAAAGAGAAACAAGCCGAGAAAGAAATTAGGGAAACGACACCCTTCATAATAGACCCAAATAATATAAAGTACCTCGGTGTGACTTTAACCAAGCAAGTAAAAGATCTGTACAATAAGAACTACAAGACACTGAGGAAAGAAATTGAAGAAGACCTCAGAAGATGGAAAGATCTCCCATGCTCATGGATTGGCAGGATTAATTTAGTAAAAATGGCCATTTTACCAAAAGCAATCTACAGATTCAATGCAATCCCCATCAAAAAACCAATCCAATTCTTCAAAGAGTTAGACAGAACAATTTGCAAATTCATCTGGAATAACAAAAAACCCAGGATAGCTAAAGCTATCCTCAACAATAAAAGGACTTCAGAGGGAATCACTATCCCTGGACTCAAGCAGTATTACAGAGCAATAGTGATAAAAACTGCATGGTATTGGTACAGAGACAGACAGATAGACCAATGGAATAGAACTGAACACCCAGAAATGAACCCACACACCTATGGTCACTTGATTTTTGACAAAGGAGCCAAAACCATCCAATGGAAAAAAGATAGCATTTTCAGCAAATGGTGCTGGTTCAACTGGAGGTCAACATGTAGAAGAATGCAGATCGATCCATGCTTATCACCCTGTACAAAGCTTAAGTCCAAGTGGATCAAGGACCTCCACATCAAACCAGACACAATCAAACTAATAGAAGAAAAACTAGGGAAGAATCTGGAGCACATGGGCACTGGAAAAAATTTCCTGAACAAAACAGCAATGGCTTATGCTCTAAGATCAAGAATTGACAAATGGGATCTCATAAAACTGCAAAGCTTCTGCAAGGCAAAGGACACGGTGTTTAGGACAAAATGGCAACCAACAGATTGTGAAAAGATCTTTACCAATCCTACAAGAGATAGATGCCTTATATCCAAAATATACAAAGAACTCAAGAAGTTAGACCGCAGGGAAACAAATAACCCTATTAAAAAATGGGGTTCAGAGCAAAACAAAGAATTCACAGCTGAGGAATGCCGAATGGCTGAGAAACACCTAAAGAAATGTTCAACATCTTTAGTCATAAGGGAAATGCAAATCAAAACTTCCCTGAGATTTCACCTTACACCAGTGAGAATGGGTAAGATCAAAAACTCAGGTGACAGCAGATGCTGGCGAGGATGTGGAGAAAGACGAACACTCCTCCATTGTTGGTGGGATTGCAGACTGGTAAAACCATTCTGGAAATCAGTCTGGAGGTTCCTCAGAAAATTGGACATTGAACTGCCTGAGGATCCAGCTATACCTCTCTTGGGCATATACCCAAAAGATGCCTCAACATATAAAAGAGACACGTGCTCCACTATGTTCATCGCAGCCTTATTTATAATAGCCAGAAGCTGGAAAGAACCCAGATGCCCTTCAACAGAGGAATGGATACAGAAAATGTGATACATCTACACAATGGAATATTACTCAGCTATCAAATACAACGAGTTTATGAAATTCGTAGGCAAATGGTTGGAACTGGAAAATATCATCCTGAGTGAGCTAACCCAATCACAGAAAGACATACATGGTATGCACTCATTGATAAGTGGCTATTAGCCCAAATGCTTGAATTACCCTAGATCCCTAGAACAAATGGAACTCAAGACGGATGATCACAATGTGAATGCTTCACTCCTTTTTTAAATGAGGAAAAAGAATACCCTTGGCAGGGAAGGAGAGACAAAGATTAAAACAGAGACTGAAGGAACACCCATTCAGAGCCTGCCCCACATGTGTCCCATACATATACAGCCACCCAATTAGACAAGATGGATGAAGCAAAGAAGTGCAGACCGACAGGAGCCGGATGTAGATCGCTCCTGAGAGACACAGCCAGAATACAGCAAATACAGAGGCGAATACCAGCAGCAAACCACTGAACTGAGAATAGGTCCCCCGTTGAAGGAATCAGAGAAAGAACTGGAAGAGATTAAAGGGGCTGGAGACCCCAAAAGTACTACAATGCCAAGCAACCAGAGCTTCCAGGGACTAAGCCACTACCTAAATACTGTACATGGACTGACCCTGGACTCTGACCCCATCGGTAGCAATGAATATCCTAGTAAGAGCACCAGTGGAAGGGGAAGCCCTGGGTCCTGCTAAGACTGAACCCCCAGTGAACTAGACTATGGGGGGAGGGCGTCAATGGGGGGAGGGTTGGTAGGGGAACACCCATAATGTAGGGGAGGGGGGAGGGGGATGTTTGCCCGGAAACCGGGAAAGGGAATAACACTTGAAATGTATATAAGAAATAATCAAGTTAATAAAAAAAAAAAAAGTATTCAGTCCCTAGCTCCGAGTAAACTCCTCCATGGTTTGGATATCAATAGTGCAGTTTGTCTCTGACACTGATATCTGGGATAGAGAAATACTTGTAGTTGAGACCTCATCATTTCAGTCTCTCCACTAATATTACTCTGAATACCACTTTAGATTTCCGAGTCAATATGTGCGATTACTTGGCATCCTTCTTTTCTTTTATGTCACTCATATTTTTTAGAAAATTTTATTGCTTTTTTTAACTGGATGTTTTCTATATTTACATTTAAAATATTAATTCCTTTCCCAGATTATTCGCTTAAGATCCCTACCTGTTCCCTTTTCTTACTTCTATAACCAGTCTTTCTGTCCATTGATATTCCCTTGAACTGGCAGACAAATTAGGGAGGACCAAGGGCATCATCACCATTTTTGCCCAAAAGGCCCATCCTCTGCCACATATGAATTTGGAGCCATAGATTTGGAGTCCACGTACGTTCTTTGTTTATTGGTCTGGTATGCGAAGGCTCTAGATTATTGACATTGTTGTTCTTATGGGGTTGAAAGCACCTTCATCTCTTCTACTCATTTTTCAATATTTACCTACAAGAGGTCCGTTTTCAGTTCACGGGTTTGCTAGTAGCATTCACTTCTTTATTTGACATGCTGTATCTGTGTCTCTCAGTAAATATCTATATCCAGTTCCTGGAAGAATGCACTTATTAGCTTTATCAATCTTATCTAGTTTTGGTGGCTGAGTATATAAATAATTTTGGTGGCTTCTACACTTATATTGTTAAATAGAATGTTAACATGGATTCTCCCCATCTATGGCAAGAATGTAGAATTCACAAATGACAATGCAAATAGACTCCCCCCTGTTTTTATGAACCTATTGAAGTAGACATTTAATTGGTCCTCAAGCCATTCTTCTCCCCTGCCCATCATCTGGTAGATTACATTTGGCCTTAAGAAAGAATCATGGTAAAACATCCTAAACACTCAAGTCTGGCCATGGGAACAATGGAAGATAGATAGGGTAGTACTGATATAAAATGGGAGTAGAGAACCAAATTCAGTAGTCCATGTTGTCCTTTGCTTTCCTGATGTCTGGTAATTTTTTGATAAAAAAGGATTTGGGAATTCATCATTTGAAATAGGTACAGAGTATTTAAACTGTTGTATTTACACTCACTCTATAGCTGGGCCCCCTTTGTGACCAAAATCATTGCAAAAAATTTAATTGGAAAACAGATTTTTGATTACACATTGAGGAACATTTAAAAAGTCCCCTATCAAGGAATTTTTCAGTAAGAAATTGAAATACAATATTCATTCAATTAAAGGTTGTAGAGAAAATACTGGCCTTTGGGAAAGAAAGAAAACACAGAAAATTGAACTTTATGTCACAGGAATTAACCTGGGAATAAAAATATTATCTAGGAGTATGTCCTACACTCCATGTTCCTAAATCTTTTCTACGCATGCTAAGCCCCTGGCTAACTTTCTACATTCAGAGCATGTAACGACTAGTGAAGCAGAGAGAAGTCTCTACTTTAGAGTGATGTAGTACTTACAGGTTTCCATTGTGTTTCCAGAGACATAACTGGTAAGGGCACTCTCGAATCTGGTCAATGTAAGGAAAAGTGTTCTGCATGTAGACCACGGTAGTTCTCAGTGACATTATCATTAGGACCTCCCTGAAAACTCTCTTATAACCTGGTGAGCCCTAGCTCCTTCTGTTGTAGTTACTGCAACTGCCTCTCAGATTTTCCTTCAATACCTCTAATGTTTACTAATTGGCCTAATTCAGAGACAATTTGGGAGTGATAAAAAAGAGGATGAAGGAGATGAAATGGGGAGAAGGAAGCTCGCCTTCTGTCTTGGTATAACAACAAGGAAGAAATATGTGGTGCTTGGGAAAGCTTAGTGTGTCCTTATTAGGTGCTGAGGGGTATCTCTGAAGAGATAGCCTTTATCTTCGCCTTCCACATAAGGGAATCAGGAGCCGGGAGCCTCTCAGAAGCATCTGGACTTCCCTGTTCTTTTGCTTTCTGGAAGTCAGAGAGTTTATATCATTCATTTCTTTATTCCAAAAGTCAAGTGTTGTGAATGGCACAGTTGTATCCCTGACAGGTCATGGACTTTATACTTCTTGTCAGAAAGAGAAAGTTACTAAGGAAGATGGGATGGACAAGTATGTCCTCAGCTCAGAGTAAACTCTTCAATGTTTTGGATACCTATATTGCAGTTTCTGTCTGATACTTCTAACTGTGAGAGAGAAGTGCTCTAGTTCAGATTTCATCTTCTTAGTCTTTCCACTAGTATTACTCTGACTATCATTGTAGATTTCCAAGTCAATAGGTATCATTAGTTGGCAGTTTCCTTTTCTTTTATAACTTTCATTTTGTAGCAAATTTTATTGCTTTTTTTAACTTGATGTTTCTATATTTACATTTAAAATGTTATTTCCTTTCCCAATTTCCTGCCCATAAGATCCCTAACTGCTCCCCCTGCCCTTCTTCTATAACCCTCCTTACTACCCCTTGACATTCCTTTGAACTTGGAGTCAAACCTATGGAGGACCAAGGACTTCTCCTTCCATTGGTGCCCACCAAGTCCATCCTCTTCCACATATGCTGTTAGAGCCATAGCTCTCTCCATGTACATTCTTTGAATATTGTTCTAGAATCAGAAAGCTCTGGTTCATTGGCATTGTTGTTCTTATGGTGTTAAAGCCCCTTCAGCTCTTGTAATCTTTCCTCAAAATCTACAAACAAGAAGTCCATTTTCAGTTTCCTGGTTTGCCACTAGCATTCACTTCTGTATTTGTATAACCTAGCTGTGTCTCTCAGGAAATATCTATATCTGATGCCTGATAGAATGCACTACTTACCTTCATCAATATTGTCTAGTTTTGGTATATGATGTATATATATGTACTTTTGGTGGCTCCTACAGCTATGAGTTTAGCTGGAATTTTAACATGGATTCTGCGCATCTAGGGCAAGACTGTAGAATCCACAAATGGCAATGCCAAATAGATTCCATCCTGTTCCTTTGAAACTACTGAAATTGAGGCTTCACTAGTCCTCAAGTCATTTCACTCCATGCCCAGACTCCTATATCTTATGTTTGGTCTTAATAACAAATCATGGTAAAATTGCCAAAACCCTCAAGTATGGCAATGAAACACAGGAAGGTAGATATTGCAGTACTGATATCAAATGAGACTGGACAACCAAATTCTATAGTCCATGTGGTCCTTTCCTTTATTGATGTCTGGTAATTTTTGGATAAAATAAGGATTTGGGAATGTGTCATTTGAAGTATGTACACAGTATTTACACTGGTATACTTACACAATAGTTGGGCCCACTTTGTTGCCAAAATCATTGCAGAAAATGGAATTGGAAAACAGAATTTTTGAGTACACATTCAGGAATATTATAAAGTCCCCTATCATTGAATGTATAGTAAGGAAATATAATATAATATTCATTCAACTAAAGGAGTATAAGGAAAATTCTAGTGTTTGGGAAACAGAGATATCCGAGAAAATTGAACTGTAGGCCATAGGAATGGACCTGGGAATAAAATTATTATCCAGAAGAATCTCCTCACTCCAGGTTCCTAAACCTTTTACACCCATACCAACCCCCTGACTATCTTTCTCCATTCAGAGCCTGTAACCACTAATGAAGCCAAGAGAATTCCCTAGCTTTAAAGAGATATAGTACGTTAAGTTTTCCACTGGGTCACAGGAGACACTCCTGGAAAGGCCACCTTTGAATCTGGTCATTGGGAGGAATGTTTAGCAGGTAGGCCATGGCAGTTCTAAATTACATCATCATTAGGTCCTCCCTGAAAATTCTCTTGTATCCTGGAAAGCACTAGCTTCATCCATGATAATCACAAGTGTTTTGCTGAAAGCAACTTCCTCTTAGATATTGCTTCAGTACTTTTAGTGTTTACTATTTGGCCTCTAATGCAGAGTAAACAGCCATTTGGGAGTGAGAACAAGGAGACTGAAGAGATCAGAGATGGAGAGAAGGAAGCTGGTATTGTATTGGTATAAAAAATTCTAGAAATATGTCGTCCATGGGAAAGCTCAGTGTTTCATGGGTAGATGTTGACTGAGATCACTGAAGAGATATCCTTGATCTGAGCCTTCACATCTGAGAATCAGAGATGAGAGCCTCTCATGTGGTCTTCCCTTTTTGTTATGGTTCCCGAAAATCAGATAGTTTATATCATTTATTTCTTTATTCCAGAGCCAGGTGTTGGGAAAGGCAAAGTTGTTTTCCTGAGAGGTCATCACTTTTATTCATTTGCCAAGAAGAAAAATGTCCTACGGAAGAAGGGAAAGTCAAGTATTGTGTCCTCAGCTCAGAGTAAACTCCTCCATACTTTGGATTCCTATAGTGCAGTTTGTGTCTGACACTGATATTTGGGAGAGAGCAGAGGTTCTAGTTGAGACTTCACCATCTCAGTCTTTCTACTAGTATTACTCTGACTACCATTTCCTGAGAGTGACCCTGTATATTTGTGAGTGAATAGGTGTAATTTGCTGGCAATTCTCTTTTCTTTTATTTCTTTATTTTTTTTTAATTTTTATAGCAAATTTTATTGCTTTTTTGAATGGGATATTTCTATATTTACATTTCAAGTATTGTTTCCAATGCCAGTTTTCTGTTGGTTAGGTCCCTAACCTCTCTGCCTCCAATTATTCTAAAATTCCTCTTACTGCCCTTTGATATTCCCATGAAATGGCAGTCAAACCTAGGGAGGACAAAGGGCTTCTGCATCCATTGGTGCCCAAAAAGACTATCTTCTGCTACCTGTGTATTTTAAACAATAGGTCCCTCGATGGACAGTCTTTTAATATTGGTTTAGTACCAGAATGCTCTGGTTTATTGGGATTGTTGTTCTTATGGGGCTAAAAGTCCCTTTAGCTCTTGTAATCCTTTCTCAAAATCTATAACAAGAGGTCCGTTTTCAGGTCACTGGTTTGCCACTAACATTCACATCTGTATTTACCATGCTCTAGCTATGTTTGTCGGATTCCTGGAAGCATGCACTTCTTAGCTTCAAAAATCTTTTCTAGTTTTGGTGGCTGATATCTTTATCTATCTATGTCTATATCTGTATCTGTATCT
Source organism: Rattus norvegicus (assembly GCF_021556685.1). Lineage (NCBI taxonomy): Eukaryota > Metazoa > Chordata > Mammalia > Rodentia > Muridae > Rattus > Rattus norvegicus. Next base: position 23,084,370 of record NC_141555.1, read on the forward strand.
GTATCTATCTGTATCTGTATCTGTATCTGTATCTGTATCTGTATCTGTATCTATATATCTACATCTACATCTACATCTACATCTGCATATATATCTACATCTATATCTATATCTATGTCTATCTATCTAAATATATATACATATATATATACATATATATATATATATATATATATATATATATATATATATATATATACAACTATGAAGTTAGGTGGAATTTTTACATGAAATCTGCACAACTAGGTCAAGAATGTAGAATTCACAAAAGCCAAATAGACTTCCTCCTGTTCTTATGAAACTATTGAAGTTGAGGTTTCCCTGAACCTCAAGCCATTCCTCTCCCTGTCCATCCTCCTGAATTTTATATTTTCCTTGAAGAAAGAAACATGGTAAAACATCCAAAACCCACAAGTATAGCCCTGGAAAAACAGGAATGTAGATATTACAGAAATCTAATGTGGTTCTGAGGTTAAAAGCCATTTTTTTTCCATTCCCAACAGAAGAGCAGAGGCAAGTCATAGCAGGATGCCATGGAGATGCAAAACTGGAGGGATCAGAGAACTCAATTTGCAGTTAAATGCTGTAAACAATGCTTACAAGTTCGTCAAAGAAAATGATTAAAAATATACTTGGTTGCCAGAGGTATTCTTGTGCACCTAACCATTTCTTAACCTCATTAATAAACAAGGAACCTTCAACCTCCCCAACCCCCACAAGAAAAAACAAAAAAAACCAAAAAAAAAAAAAACAACAACAACAAAAAAAAAAAAACCTCAAAACCAAAAAAACACTCTAAACCACTAATTTAAAACCCAAGGCACCCATAGGTTAAAGCCACTGAGCAACAGACAGGATTGAAACAGTATCACAATTCTTACCAACTGACTGCAAGTCTTACTGATAATAACTGTTATTTGAAATGAGATTAAAACTGTATTCAAGGCTAAACTGAGATGACCGGGTTCTGTAGCCTCAGCAGAACCAGCAGCCGGGATGGCAGAGTCCAGGGCTACAGATTGCAGTAATAAGGGCTCAGCCTACTTTGTGAGTGCTGTAAAGGGCTGGAAATGTCATGGTTAAGAAAGTCATAGAGGATTTGCCAGGCAACATTTACTGGATGAGGAAAGGCTCTTCTGTGTCACGGTACTAGCACAGGCACTGGATTAAGCAAAGCCAATGCACTGAACAGTGGCTCGCACTCTGTATGTATATCTGTGGCAAAATTCTGGTTCTGTGGAGATTTCAAGAAGAAGGAAAACAATATCACAATTCAAATAAATTAACTATTAATACCATTTAGTCACACAGTACAACTACCCATCAGCATATCCATAAAACCCAAATCCGTGGGTTCACAGTCACTTTCTCCTATGCAGAAAATGCTTGCTCAACCTCTTTAGTGGCTGAGAAACCAGAGAAGCTGAGGTGACTCCTGGGCAATGGTTTTTGAGATTTCTGAATATCCTAGAACCAACTCAAACAATTTTGTACTTTTATCAAGTGTAATAAAACTATAGGAATTTCCCTCAAACCTTTGGAAATATAAAAAAAGTTTTTTTTTCTATTTTTGAAGTCTAATTTTCCAAATGAAAAATCACTTTGAGCATGGAGAACACTTTCTGGAGCCCTAGAAAGGGGTGAAGAAATTCCCTGAAACCCTAGGGCAGATGGTGAATATGCCTTTTTGGTAGAAGGAGGAGTTACTTGAGCATCTGGGACAATATGGAATGTCCAGCATGCCCCTGTAAGGATTGGCAACTTTCCACATTTCCTTCATCATTTATGGAAAATTCCAAGGCCCTTTGGACAGATGGAGAAAGTGTGGGACTCACCGGAGGAGTAGTTGTAGCTTTTGTTGTCTCTTTGGCAGCAGAAGATGGCACAAGATCCCTTTTGCCAAAAGGGGGAAGATTTAAACTGTCTCCCTTAGAGGAGAAATTTCTCAAGACTCCATCAGAAGGATCAAATCTTAACCCTATGTTTCTAGAAACTGGGTGCCTGTGGTAGAAACTTTGGTAGAGGGAGAATGTCAACTATTTCTTCACAGAGTGGACATGTGAAATAAATCTACTTGGGTAGATGGGGATAGAAGTAAAGCATGCTGTTCAGATACAGTAGATCCTAAGACATCCTTCTCACATGATCAAGGTCTTAATGTATCGTGTATATATGTGGAAATCCTGACTGTGATGTCAGAATGGGGGGGGGAGGTATTAGAGCTACCTCTGAAAATGTGACCTCTCCTAGAGCAACATGGGCATATGTGAGAGGTCTGGGAGCCTCATGAGCAGACAAGGGTGTTTCTAGACATCGTTGTGTAATTGTGGAAGTTCCAAGAAAAATTTCTTCTGCTGGAAAAATGGAAAGAGACTTTTGTATTGAAGAATTGAAGTGTCAGCTTCCCTAGCCTCCTTGATTCGCAAAACGGCTTTCAAGGACCCTTCAGAAGATAAGGTAAAATCCAGAGCCTTTGAGGTATTTGGCAGATGTTCTGGGTCTGCTTGTGGGTATAAAGAAGGACTGGAAACCCTTTGTGCATATTTGGAAGGGTTTTGAGCATCTTCTATATTTGGGGAAGATGGCTGATCTTGAGGAGATTAAGTTCCTATAGCCACCGGTGAAGTTTGCAGATGTCATATCTATTCTTTGCACAAAGGGAATACAAGGAATCCCTTTCCTCAGATATCAAGGATGCTACAGACACTGGTGTTTGCGTATCATGTTCGCGTACTCTTCGTTCATATATGGTTGGATCCAAAACATTCTCTACAGATGGAATATGTCCTAGAACATCTTTTGTACATGTGTCGAATCCACAAGACATTTCTAAATATGTGGCTGTGGGTAGAACTCCTTTTATAGATGTTTCTTGTACCACACGCTCTTTATGAGAAAGAGTACTACTCAGAGAATCATGCTCAATTTTGGGAAATTCTAGCATATCTGATGTACATGTGGAACATTTTGGAGCCCCTCTTTTCAGGACAGAATGACCTAGAGTCTTCTGAGGAGGACGGGTATGTTTTGTCTTCTCTGTACATTGTATCAATATGGAGTCTGCATGGCTCATTGACTGTGTGTTGTGATAAACTTGTCTCTTTTGGGCCTGATGACAAGTCGGGACGGTCCTTTTTGTGGTAGAGGATATTTGAATAATTCTCTGTTGTATAGGGACATTGGAAGTACTGGGGGAGATGGTGAGGGTGCTAGATCATATATTTTATGTGCAGAAGGCACAAGAGTTCCTTGTGTGGACTCAGAATTTTCTAACACATCTTGTGTGGGTATGGAACTCTCAAGAGCCCCTTCTGAAACTCGCAATCGTTCTTGATCTAATTGTGTATGTGGAGAAAGTTTTGTCTCTGCTTTGGCTGTTATGTGTGTTATGCGGTTGACTTGGGGATTTGTGACTCTATTTTGTCCCCCTTGGATCATAAGTGATGATTTAAGCCCATTTTTAATAGTGGAGGACTTTAAAATTCCTCTCTGATTAATAGGGAATTTCTGTAATCCCCTTTGTCAACATAATCAGTTTTCAACTCATTTTACCCGAAGTAGATTGCATAAGGCACTTTGCTGGAGATGGGGGACATCTTTGAGTGTCTTTGTGAGTGGACATAGCTCTCTGCCAAGTTTTGGCAGTTGGCAAAGCTATTAAAGTCTCGTTTTAAGAGGGGGCAGGACTTATTCATTTGTGGACTATGGAAATCACTGAGATTACCTTTTTTTTTCTCCTTTTTTTATTAATTTGAATATTTCTTATATACATTCCGAGTGTTATTCCCTTTCCCGGTTTCCGGGCAAACATCCCCCTCCACCCTCCCCTTCCTTATGGGTGTTCCCCTCCCAACCCTCCCCCCATTGCCGCCCTCCCCCCATAGACTAGTTCACTGGGGGTTCAGTCTTAGCAGGACCCAGGGCTTCCCCTTCCACTGGTGCTCTTACTAGGATATTCATTGCTACCTATGGGGTCAGAGTCCAGGGTCAGTCCATGTATAGTCTTTAGGTAGTGGCTTAGTCCCTGGAAGCTCTGGTTGCTTGGCATTGTTGTACTTTTGGGGTCTCGAGCCCCTTCAAGCTCTTCCAGTTCTTTCTCTGATTCCTTCAATAGGGGACCTATTCTCAGTTCAGTGGTTTGCTGCTGGCATTCGCCTCTGTATTTGCTGTATTCTGAGTTTACCTTTAAGAGAAGATTTGCAGACCTCTTTGTTTGATGGGGCCTGTTGTACCTCCCCTTGACCAGAGGGGTCTTCTCCAACACATTTGGAGGAGAATTGGAAAGACTGGAGACATGTAGGATTGGGAATGAACATTTGAAACTCCTTTGGAAACTCTGTGGGACAGAAGAATGGGCAATACTGAGAACTCAGTGAAGGAGAGACTGCCACCTCCGCCCACCTGTTCCCACATCCCTAAACCAAGAGGAAACTGTATAGTGCCTCTGGACACATGTATATAGGACCAGTCAAGCTGCAGGAGCCCTGCAGTCCAAACTGAACCTGGATCTGAACTGGTCCAAACAGCATCCTACACCCAAATCTCGTGTATGGTGGGTCAGTCTGAGACCATCAGAGGGACAAAAAAACCTGAGAATTCTGCTCACATTCCTGATTTAAGAAAAAAAAGACACCTATCTCCATCTGGGCCTCATGTGCATAGGGATATAGGAGCAGTAGGGGCTGGACGTTTCTGGTTGTGATTCTCATAAATAGCTGAAAGTCAGCCCGATTGTTCCAAATTGGCTGTAAACAAATAATTTTCTGTGCCTTGGAAAGTGTTTAAAATATTTTCATTTACTTTTGATATGAAATTAGTTAGGACTTTGAGAAAAGGGGGCAGAGAGGCCCTAGAACCTATGTATTTAAATTTTTTGGTTCCCGTAGAGGAGGTCCCAAGAGCAGCAGTACCACTGCATCTGAGACACTGCCAGAACCTGAAGGGATCTACTGGATAAACAGTTATCTGCACCCAAATCCCGTGGGAGGGAGAGCTAAACCTTCAGAGGGGCAGACACACCTGGGAAACCAGAAGAGACTGCACTCTGCACACATCTCTGACGCCAGAGAAAAACACCAAACTCCATCTGGAACCCTGCTGCATGGAAGCTCCTGGAAAGAGCGGCACAGATCTTCCTGGTTGCTGCCCCTGCAGAGAACTCTTAGGCAGCACCCTATGAGCAAACTTGAGCCTCGGGACCACAGGTAAGACCAACTTTTCTGCTGCAAGAGACATGTCTGGTGAACTCAGGACACACAGAGGCATAATTCCTCTAGGACTGGGGACTTCCAGTGTTTAGCAGGAGTTCCAAACGCTCGGAACCTGGCCCGCAGCAGCTCTCTGTTCCCTAACCCTGTGGGAGAGAGACCTCACCGCCTGGTCAGTTTGGCCCTCCTGAGGCTGCAGAGTGGAAGAACCACCAACACTGCCCACCCCTGCCCACATCCCTGGCCCAAGAGTAAATTGTATAAGGCCTCTGGGTTCCCGTAGAGGAGGGCCCAAGAGCAGCAGGACCGCTGAATCTGAGACACCGCCAGAACCTGAAGTGATCTACCAGATAAAAAATTCTCTGCACCGAAATCCCATGGGAGGGAGAGCTAAAACTTCAGGGAGGCAGACACACCTGGGAAGCCAGAAGAGACTACACTCTGCACATCTCGGACGCCAGAGGAAACACCAAACGCCATCTGGAACCCTAGTGCACAGAAGGTTCCGGAAAGGGTGGTGCAGATCTTCCTGATGGCTGCCGCTGTAGAGAGCTCGTAAGCAACACACCACGATCAAACTTGAGCCTCGGGACCACAGGTAAGACCTGTGACTTGCCTAGTGAACTCCAGACACAGGCCCACCGGAACAGCTGAAGACCTATAGGTAGGAAAAACTACACACCCGAAAGCAGAACACTCTGTCCCCATAACTGCTGAAAGATAACAGGAAAATAGGTCTACAGCACTCCTGACACACAAGCTTTTAGGACAGTCTGGCCACTGTCAGAAATAGCAGAACAAAGTAACACTATAGATAATCAGATGGCAAGGGGCAAGCGCAGGAACCAAAGCAAGAGCAACCAAGAATACATGGCATCCTCAGAGCCTAATTCTCCCACCAAACCAAATACTGAATATCCACACACACCAGAAAAGCAAGAACTAGGTTTAAAATCATATTTGATCATGATGCTGGAGGACTTCAAGAAAGATGTGAAGAACTTCCTTAGAGAAACAAAGGAAAACATTAATAAACAGATAGAAGACTACAGAGAGGAATCCCAAAAATCCCTGAAAGAATTCCAGGAAAACACAAATAAACAAGTAGAAGCCCATAGAGAGGAGTCATAAAAATCCCTGAAAGAATTCCAGGAAAACACAATCAAACAGTTGAAGGAATTAAAAATGGAAATAGTAGCAATCAAGAAGGACACATGGAAACAACCCTGGATATAGAAAACCAAAAGAAGAGGCAAGGAGCTGTAGATACGAGCTTCACCAACAGAATACAAGAGATGGAAGAGAGAATCTCAGGAGCAGAAGATTACATAGAAATCATTGACTCAACTGTCAAAGATAATGTAAAGCAGAAAAAGCTACTGGTCCAAAACATACAGGAAATCCAGGACTCAATGACAAAATCAAACCTAAGGATAATAGATATAGAAGAGAGTGAAGATTCCCAGCTCAAAGGAGCAGTAAATATCTTCAACAAAATGATAGATGAAAACTTCCCAAACCTAAAAAAAGAGATACCCATAGGCAAACAAGAAGCCTACAGAACTCCAAATAGATTGGACCAGAAAGGAAACACCTCCCGTCACATAATAGTCAAAACAACAAACGCACAAAATAAAAAAAAGAATATTAAAAGCAGTAAGGGAAAAAGGTCAAGTAACATATAAAGGCAGACCTATCAGAATCACACCAGACTTCTCGCCAGAAACTATGAAGGCCAGAAGATCCTGGACAGATGTCATACAGACCCTAAGAGAACACAAATGACAGCCCAGGTTACTGTATCCTGCAAAACTCTCAACATAGATGGAGAAAGCAAGATATTCCATGACAAAAACAAATTTACACAATACCTTTCTACAAATATAGCACTACAAAGGATAATAAATGGTAAAGCCCAACATAAGGAGGCAAGCTATACCCTAAAAGAAGCAAGAAACTAATTATCTTGGCAGCAAAACAAAGAGAAGAAAAGCACACAAACATAACCTCATATCCAAATATGTATATAACAGGAAGCAATAATCACTATTCCTTAATATCTCTCAATATCAATGGCCTCAACTCCCCAATAAAAAGACATAGATTAACAAACTGGAAACGCAACAAGGACCCTGCATTCTGCTGCCTACAGGAAACACACCTCAGAGACAGGGACAGACACTACCTCAGAGGGAAATGCTGGAAAACAAATTTCCAAGAAAATGGTCGGAAGAAGCAAGGTGGAGTAGCCATTCTAATATCAAATAACATCAATTTTCAACTAAAACTCTTCAAAAAAGATAAGGAGGGATACTTCATATTCATCAAAGGAAAAAACCACCAAGATGAACTCTCAATCCTAAATATCTACGGCCCAAATCAAGGGCACCTACATATGTAAAAGAAACCTTACTAAAGCTAAAAACACACATTGCACCTCACACAATAATGGTAGGAGATTTCAACACCCCACTCTCATCAATGGACAGATCATGGAAACAGAAATTAAACAGATAGATGGACAGACTAAGAGAAGTCATGAACCAAATGGACATAACAGATATTTATAGAACATTATATTCTAAAACAAAAGGATATAGCGTATTCTCAGGTGCTCATGGTACTTTCTCCAAAATTGACCATATAATTGGTCGAAAAAACGGGACTCAACAGGTACAGAAAGATAGAAATAATCCCATGCATGCTATCGGACAAACCACGGCCTAAAACTGGACTTCAATAACAATAAGGGAAGAATGCCCAGATATACGTGGAAATTGAACAATGGTCTACTCAATGATAACCTTGTCAAGGAAGAAATAAAGAAGAAATTAAAGACTTTCAGAATTTAATGAAAATGAAGGTAAAACATACCCAAACTTATGGGACACAATGAAAATTGTGCTAAGAGGAAAACTCATAGCGCGGAGCGCCTGCAGAAAGAAACAGGAAAGAGCATATATCAGCAGCTTGACAGCACACCTATAACTTCTAGAAAAAAAAACAAGCAAATACACCCAGGAGGAGTAGAAGGCAGGAAATAATCAAACTCAGAGCTGAAATCAAACAAGTAGAAACAAAGAGGAATGTAGAAAGAATCAAAGACCAAAAGTTCGTTCTTTGAGAAAATCAACAAGATAAACTCTTAGCCAGACTAATGACAGGGCCCAGAGAGTGTGTCCAAATTAACAAAATCAGAAATGAAAAGGGAAACATAACTACAGATTCATAGGAAATTCAAAAAATCACCAGATCTTACTATAAAAGCCTATACTCTACAAATCTTGAAAATCTGCAGGAAATGGACAATTTCCTAGACAGATACCAGGTACCGATGTCAAATCAGGAACAGATAAACCAGTTAAACAATCCCATAACTCCTAAGGAAATAGATGCAGTCATGAAAGGTTTCCCAACAAAAAAGAGCCCAGGTCCAGATGAGTTTAGTGCAGAATTATATCAGACATTCATAGAAGACCTCATACCAATATTATCCAAACTATTCCACAAAATTGAAACAGATGGAGCACTACCAAATTCCTTCTATGAAGCCACAATTACTATTCTACCTAAACCACACAAAGACCCAACAAAGAAAGAGAACATCAGACCAATTTCCCTTATGAATATCGACGCAAAAATATTCAATAAAATTCTGGCAAAAGGAATCCAAGAGCACATCAAAACAATAATCCACCATGATCAAGTAGGCTTCATCCCAGGCATGCAGGGATGGTTTCATATATGGAAAATCATCAACGTGATCCGTTATATAAACAAACTGAAAGAACAAAACCACATGATCATTTCATTAGATGCTGAGAAAGCATTTGACAAAATTCAACACCCCTTCATGTTAAAAGTCCTGGAAAGAATAGGAATTCAAGGCCCATACCTAAACATAGTAAAAGCTATATACAGCAAACCAGTTGCTAACATTAAACTAAATGGAGAAAAACTTGAAGCAATCCCACGAAAACCATGGACTAGACAAGGCTGCCCACTCTCTCCCTACTTATTCAGTATAGTTCTTGAAGTTCTAGCCAGAGCAATCAGACAACAAATGGAGGTCAAGGGGAAACAGATGAGAAAAGAAGAAGTCAAAATATCACTATTTGCAGATGATATGATTGTATATTTAAGTGATCCCAAAAGTTCCACCAGAGAACTACTAAAGCTGAAAAACAAAGTGGCTGGGTATAAAATTAACTCAAATAAATCAGTAGCCTTCCTCTACACAAAAGAGAAACAAGCCGAGAAAGAAATTAGGGAAACGATACCCTTCATAATAAACACAAACAATATAAAGTACCTCGGTGTGACTTTAACCAATCAAGTAAAATATCTGTATAATAAGACCTTCAAGACTCTGACGAAAGAAATTGAAGAAGACCTCAGAAGATGAAAAGATCTCCCATGCTCATGGATTGGCAGGATTAATATAGTAAAAATGGCCATTTTACCAAAAGCGATCTACAGATTCAATGCAATCCCCATCAAAATACCAATCCAATTCTTCAAAGAGTTAGACAGAACAATTGCAAATTCATCTGGAGTAACAAAAACCCAGGATAGCTAAAACTATCCTCAACAATAAAAAGGACTTCAGGGGGAATCACTATCCCTGAACTCAAGCAATATTACAGAGCAATAGTGATAAAAACTGCATGGTATTTTTACAGATACAGACAGATAGACCAATGGAACAAAAATGAAGAACCAGAAATGAACCATACACCTATGGGCACTTGATTTTTGACAAAGTGGCCAAAACCATCAAATGGAAAAAAGGTAGCATTTTCAGCAAATTGTGCTGGTTCAACTGGAGGTCAACATGTAGAAGAATGCAGATCGATCCATGCTTATCACCCTCTACAAAGCTTAAGTCCAAGTGGATCAAGGACCTCCACATCAAACCAGATACACTCAAACTAATAGAAGAAAAACTAGGACAGCATCTCGAACACATGGGCACTGGAAAAAAATTCCTGAACAAAACACCAATGGGTTATGCTTTAAGATCAAGAATTGACAAATGGGATCTCCTAAAACTGCAAAGCTTCTGTAAGGCAAAGGACACTGTGGTTAGGACAAAACGGCAACCAAAAGATTGGGAAATGATCTTTACCAATCCTACAACAGATAGAGGCCTTATATCCAAAATATACAAAGAACTGAAGAAGTTAGACCACAGGGAGACAAATAACCCTATTAATAAATGGGGTTCAGAGCTAAACAAAAAATTCACAGCTGAGGAATGCCAAATGGCTGAGAAACACCTAAAGAAATGTTCAACATCTTTAGTCATAAAGAAAATGCAAATGAAAACAACCCTGAGATTTAACCTTACACCAGTGACAACGGCTAAGAACAAAATCTTAGTTGACAGCAGATGCTGGCAAGGATGTGGAGAAAGAGGAACACTCCTACATTGTTGGAGGGATTTCAGACTGGTACAACCATTCTGGAAATCAGTCTGGAGGTTCCTCAGAAAATTGGACATTGAACTGCCTGAGGATCCAGCTATACCTCTCTTGGGTATATACCCAAAAGATGCCCCAACATATGAAAAAGACACATGCTCCACTATGTTCATCATAGCCTCATTTATAATAGCCATAAGCTGGAAAGAACCCAGATGCCCTTCAACAGAGGAATGGATACAGAAAATGTGCTACATCTACACAATGGAATATTACTCAGCTATCAAAAACAATGACTTTATGAAATTCGTAGGCAAATGGTTGGAACTGGAAAATATCATTCTATGTGAGGTAATCCAATCACAGAAAACAAACATAGTTTGCACTGATTGATAAGTGGCTATTAGCCCAAATGCTTGAACTACCCCAGATGCCTAGAACAAATGAAATTCAAGACGGATGATCAAAATGTGATTGCTTTAGTCCTTCTTTAAAAGGGGAACAAGAATACCCTTGGCAGGGAATAGAGAGGCAAAGATTAAAACAGACACAGAAGGAACACCCATTCAGAGCCTGCCCCACATGTGGCCCTTACATATACAGCCATCCAATTAGACAAGATGGATGAAGCAAAGAAGTGCAGGCCGACAGAACCTGGATGTAGATCACTCCTGAGAGACACAGCCAGAATACAGCAAACACAGAGGCGAATTCCAGCAGCAAACTACTGAACTGAGAATAGGACCCCCTTTGAAGGAATCAGAGAAAGAACTGGAAGAGGTTGAAGGGGCTTGAGGCCCCTTATGAACAACAATGCCAAGCAACCAGAGCTTCCAGGGTCTAACCCACTATTTAAACACTATACATAGACTGACCCAGGACTCTGACCTCATAGGTAGCAATTAATATCCTAGTAAGAGCACCAGTGGGAGGGGAAGCCCTGGGTCCTGCTAAGAGAGAACCCCCAGTGAACTAGACTGATGGGGGGAGGGCGGCAATGGGGGGAGGATGGGGAGGGGAACACCGGTATGAAAGGGGAGGGCGGAGGGTGATGTTTGCCCGGAAACCGGTAATGGAAATAAAACTCGAAATGTATATAAGAAATACTCAAGTTAATTAAAAAAAATGAAAGGTCATATTTAAAACTGTGTAGTAATTACTTTCAATGAAAAGAACATATTCATAATAAATGAATGAATAAATAAAAAAATAAAATTCTTTCGCTTTCTAGATTCTAACTTCTTAAGTTCTTTGTATACTTTGTATATTACCCACTATCAGATAAAGGATTGGTAAAAATATTTTCCCAATCTGTTGGTTACAGTTTTGTCCAAATGATGGTGTCTTTTGCCTTACAGAAGCTTTCCTGTTTTATTAGATCCTATTTCTCAATTCTTGATCTTAGAGCCTATGTCATTGGTGTTTTGTTCAGGAAAATTTTCCCAGTTCCCATGTGTTCAAGACTCATCCCCACCTTTTCTTCTATTAGTTTGATTGTTTCTCGTTTGATGTGTAGGCCCTTGATTCACTTGGACTTAAGCTTTGTACATGGTCACAAAAATGGAATAATTTGCATTCTTGTACATGCTGACTTCCAGTTGAAACAGCACTATTTTTGGAAAATGCTATGTTTCTTCCTTTGGATGGTTTTATCTCCTTTGCCAAATATCAAATGATAGGTGTCTGGGTTCATTTCATTTCTCGGTCTTCAATTCTATACCACTGGTCAATCCATCTCTCTCTTTACCAATACCAAGCAGTTTTTATCACTATTGCTCTGTAATACTGCTTGAGTTCAGGAGTGATGGTTACCCCAGAAGTTCTTTTATTGTTGAGAATAGTTATAGCTGTCCTGGCTTTTGCTTATTCCAAATGAATTTGCAAATTGCTCTTTCTATCTTTATTAATGCAGAGAGTAGGAATTTTGATGGAGATTGCATTGAGTGTGTACATTGCTTTTGGCAAAATGGTCATCTTTCCTATATTAATCCTGTCAATCCATGAGCATGGAAGCTCTTTCTATCTTCTGAGATCTTCCTCAATTTCTTTCTTCAGATACTTGAATTTCTTGTCATACAGATCATTCACCTGCTTGGTTAATCTCACCCCAAGATATTTTTTTTTATTTGGGACTATTGTGAAGTATGTGGTTTCATTATTTTCTTTCTCAGCCTGTTTATCCATTGAGGAGAAGAACGCCCCTGGTATGATTGAGTTAATTTTATACCCTGACACTTTGCTGGAGTTATTTATCAGGTTAAGAAGTTGTCTGGTGGAACTTTTGGGGTCACTTAAGTCTATACTATCATATCATCTGCAAATAGTGATATTTTGATATCTTCCCTTCCAATTTGTATCCCTTTGATCTCCTTTTGTTGCCTGGTTTCTCTTTCTATGACATTTAGTCCTGTTTTGAATAAGTAGGGAGAGAGTGGGCAGCCTATCTAGTCCTGATTTTAGTGAGATTGCTTCAAGTTACTCTACATTTAGTTTCATATTAGCTAGAAGTTTGATGTATATTTCTTTCACTATGTTTAGAAATGGGCCTTCAATTCCTGATCTTTCCATGACTTTGATTCTGAAGTTTCATGCCCACCTCCTCTGGCAAGGAAGACACAACACGTTCGGATTATTCTCTACAGCCTTTATGGCAGGACCACCTCTTTGCTGATACAGGAACCTCGAGTGGCAAAAGCACTTGCCTTATATACACAACAGGTTGTGGCTATGCTAATTGTCCTTCAGGGATTGGCAGAGAATGAATCACCCTACTATCACCCCTGCTACTTTTCCTTCAGGGATTGGCAGCACATGAATTCCTCATTAGCTTATTACCATCCTCTCGAACTGACGCCAGGTGCAAAACCCAAACTTCAGCTTGGTTCTTCAGGCAATATTCTTGGAAATTTGTTTTCCAGCCATGTACTCTGAGGTAGTATCTGTCTTTGTCTCTGAGGTGTGTTTCCTTCCTACAACAAAATGCTTGATACTCTTTATGCATCCATTCTGTGAGTCTGTGTCTTTTCATTGGAGAATTGAGTCCATTGATGTTGAGAGATATTTATTTTTCTAGTTAGAGGTAGAATTATCTTTGTCTCTCTTTTCATTTCCTTGCAAGAAAATAATATTCTTGTTTTTTGGTATGATGTATTTTCTCTCCTTCTGTTGGAGTTTTCCATTTATTATCTTTTGTATGCCTAGATTTCCTGAAAGAGATTTCATAAATTTGGTTTTGTCATGGTATATCTTGGTTTCTCTGTTTATGTTACTTGAAATTTTTACTGGATACCCTAACCTCCTCTGCCGATTGTGCTCTCTTAGGGTCTATTTGATATCTGTCCAAGATATTCTCACTTTGATAGTCTCTGGTGAGAAGTCTCGTGTAATTCTTATAGGTCTGACTATATATGTCACTTGGAACTTTTTCGCTTGCTGCTATTAATATTCTTTCTCTGTTTTGCACATTTCGTGTTTTGACTATTATGTGATGGGAGGAATTTCTCTTCTGCTCCAATCTATTTGGAGATCTGTGGGCTTCTTGTTTGTTTATGGGCATCACTTTCTATTGGTTAGGGAAGTTTTCTTTTTTAATTTTTTGAAGGTATTTACTGGCCCATTAAGTTGGAAGTCATCCCTTTCTTCTATACCTATTAACTTCAGGTTTGAACTTTTCATTTTATCCTGGATTTCCTGTATGTTTTGGTCCACGAACTTTTTGTTTATACATTATCTTCATCAGTTGTGTTGATGATTTCTATGGAATCTCCTGCCCCTGAGATTCCTCTCCCATCTCTTGAATTCTGTTGGTGATTCTTGTATCTTCATCTCCTTGTCTCTTCCTTTGTTTTTCTATCTCCATCTTTGTCAACTTTTTGCTTTTTTTATTATTTCCATTTCTATTTTCAAGTCGTCCACCTGTTTGGTCATGTTTCCTGTAATTCTTTCATGGATGTTTGTGTTTCCTCTCTATGGACTTCTACTTGTTCACTGGTGATTTCCTGCATTTTTCTAAGGGAATTTTTTAGGTTTCTCTCAAAGTCCTCCATCATTATCAACAAATCTGATTTTAAATCTAAATCTTGCTTTTCTGGTGTGTTTAAATATCCAGTATTTTCTTAGGTGGGATAACTGGGCTCTGCTGATGCCAAGTAGTATTGTTTTTTGTTACTTAGGTTTCTTCACTTGCCCCTAGTCATTGGGTTGTCTCTCTGGTGTTCGCTTGTCTTGCTGCTTCTGAGAGTGACTTGACCCTGCTGTAGTCCTCTGTGTCAGCAATGTTGTAGAACTCTTTTCTTGTTTTCTTTCAGACTTTCCTGTGAACAGGTGTTCTGTTCTCATGTGTGTAGGCACTCCTGGAGACCTTCTTCCAGCTATAGGCACAGGCAGGAATCAAATGATCATGAACCTGATTGTTCCTGTATGTCCTTGCCCTCCATGGGTAAAGTTGGCACTGTGCGAAAATCTCTTGGCCCTTTAGGGTGGAAAAGTGGGTATTCTCCTCTGACTTCTCAGGAATATCCACTCTCCTGAGGGTCCAGCACTCTCCCCTATGGGATTTGGGTACAGGGAACTGTTTGGCCATTCAGTGTAGTCCTCGGTGCAGACCAGAATCTTGGGTACCAGAGGCTGACTGTTTTTATATCCCAGTGTCCAGAAGCCCTGTTCAATTTATCCTTGCATCAGGGATGTGGGCAGAGGTGTGCAGATGTGTCAATCTTACCTGCAGACTCAGGATTTCCTGCGAATCATTTTTATTGCACAGATTTAAATGTAAATATGACATTCTGGTTCTTGAGTTGATTTCTGGAAATTTAACTGGGAGAGGAAAGGCCTCAGTCTCTAGCGAGAGAGCTACCTATACAAATACAGAAACTACTAATGAAAAGGAAATTTCTTTGAAAATATTTCAAATGATAAAAGTATTCCTTTCCTGTGTTAGCTGTGGGAAGGTTGTTTATTTGTTTTTGTTTGTTTGTTTGTTTTAATTTAATATGGAGAAATATTTACAGTACATTAAAATAAGTGTGAAATGCCTCACAATAGAATCCTCTTCATTCCAGCAATTTTTCTACAAGAACAGAGTCCACTGAGTGGTCTGCACAACAGACCTCCTGCTTCATAATTGTCAGAGCTTTAAGTCTGTCCTGTGTTCTCTACACATAGATTTTTATAAATTTTTCATGAATGGGTAAAGATCTAATCTAATAGATCTAATAAGCTAGTATACCCGACTATGTCGTCTGCCCCATTGAGAAAACTTTGTATTGTTTTGCTTTTTTTTGTTGTTGTTTTTGTCTGCAGAGCTGTGTTTTTCATTCTCCGCAATAGAAAATTAGTGTATAGAAATGAAAATTATGTGTCGTGTTGAGTAATTTCCCAAAATATAGTTTACACAAAGGTAAGTATAAAATGTTTGTGGGTAGACATGCACACATGCTCATGTTCCATGTAGCTGACAAGCATTCAATACCAGATCAAATTAAGTGATTTGGGAAATTAACTTAATTCACACAGAAGCAAACTCATAGGGAATACATTTTTTTACTTAGCTGCATTTATAAGTGACCAAATGGTGAAAAAGGATGTAAACAAATACTGTTATCCTTCATTCTTGTTTATACTAATATTTTAATTCATTTACAATCTCTATGTGCTCTTTCTCTATTGTGTTTCTCTGTGTCTCTCTCTGCACGAATATATAGGAACACATGTGTATGTGTCATACAAGTGTGTGTGTTATTGTGTGTGTGTGTCTGTGTGTGTGTATGTGTGTGTGTGCATGTTGGAGTGCGTCTTATATTGTATTTATGAACATAGGTAACATGCTTATTTCTTTATAATTGGGAAATAATGAAACCCATATTTGATTTGTGGATCAACCATGTGCTGATCTACTCACATACCTCTCACATTTCAAGTGAATAGAGAGAGAAAGTCTAACAGGCTGTTAATATACTCTTGTCAGGAAAAAGTGGTATATTTTTGGCAAGAAAACCCAAACTTCAGCAAAGGCATATATACCCAAAAAAAGGTCATCTCATTTGAAGGGGAAAGTTATCTGACTGTGAGAAAAATGATTTTGCCTCATCTCCAATATTTGAGGGACATGAAACTGAACTTCAGAAGATATAATGGGAAGGGACAGGCAGAATCACTAAGGAGCCACAGTAAACTGAACACTGGAACTTCTCATTACATGAGAGCTCATGGAATGGTAAGGATGGTAAACATAATGATAAGAACTTTGCAGTCCATACTCAGTCTCCATATAAGGCTACAATGTGAACAATATGTGAAGTAGTAACCATCACAGTGCTAACAGCTACTTTATTACTTACAGTGTGAAAAACAGATAACAGCTAACATATTTAAGGATGAATCATGAAGGGTTATGGTCCTGTTTGGTTGATCCTTCTTCTCTTTCATGACTCAGTTTATACTTCCTAAGATGTGTTTCTGTCCACATCATTATTTTACAGATGTTGAGATGTTCCCTGCCTTTAATTCTATGTATGTGAACCAGCAATCATTCATTTATCCAATGATTATTTGATTTTAACTTATCTTCAAAAATGATGAGTCTTGAAGAAATGATACTTTTAATGTGTGGGTTTGAGTATTCATAAAAGCAATCAGAGAATAAACTGGACCCAACACACACACACACAGGGTTTTGGAGAGACTAACCTGTGCATAAGGAAAGTATAAAGATAAGTCTGTTGATCAATTTTTCTGTACAACATTGATGACTAGTTAATGATAAGAATGGGTAAAATATTGAGATACACTCAAGGTTTTCTTTTCCTTCATTTGAATGATAGCTTTTACAACATGTGAAAGTGTACTTAGACCCATGGTAAACCTTTTGCATGAGCTTCATTATTGCCAAGCCTACACGTTTCCACAATCTATTGTAACTATTTGGACACTTGGCTCAATGCTTAGCACACTTTGAAAAATCCCTTGGAGTTAAGAGAGAAAGTATTAGATATGAAATTCTGTGAGAATAAATCTTTTCTAAGCTTTGATTTTTGTGACTGCAGACAAAGACTTTGACTCTGATGTAACTGAGGCTCTAAAAGTATTAAAAAATAATATCTCTCATCTGCAAGAATCCTTCTAATGGCTTACTGCTCTGCCTTCCAGGAGATCAATGTCAAGGGTATCAGTTGCTATTTGTGTCAGTAGAAGGGCTTGTCTGTCAAATGGTTTGCAATTGCCAAGTTATCTGAGGTCCCTGGAGAATGCTTCCTCCTGTTCACCCTCATCCTGTTCTCATTGCCTTTCCTATCTACACCAGTCCATCTCTACACACCCCCACGTACTTCTTTCTGGTGAAGTTATTTATCCTGGAAAATGGCTACATGGACTCTGTACTACAGAGCCTTGTAAGCAAGATCCAAGGGCTCTCTCAGGAGGGATGTACCATAGAGATATTTTCCTCCACACTTTTTGGTATAACTGAGTGCTGCCTATTGGCAGCCATGGCCTCTGGCCATAGTGTGGCCCAGATTCACTATGCAATCCAAATGAGTAGTGGTGTATGTGTTCATTTTCAATTACTTCATGACAATTAGGTTGCCTTGTAGGGTTGGGACATAATTACTTGAGGCCCAAATATAAGCACCCATCAGTAGTTGATAAACTCTTGGTCTATACATCAGTGACAACCATGTTGAAACACATCATCTATAGCATAAGGAACCAAGAAGTCAAGAAAGCACTGGGAAGAACTCTGGGTCTGAAAAAAGTTATGATAATAATTAGGTGCATAGTCTGTGAAAGAAAGAAAAAAAACACTGTGCTTTTCTGGCTGTCTTGAAACAAACTTTAAGAAACATAACTTTGTTTTAGAGTGTTCTCTATATTCACCACCATTCTTAATTGCAAACAATGGAAAAGTTTGCTTGCTATTAAATAACTTTAGTAGATTAGTCCAGTACTTAAAGATTTTGATCTTCGCAGAGTTTAAACCACATGCTAATGTCTCAGGGGCCTCGAAAGTATTCTGTATCCATTCTTAGGTATTTGGAGATCTTCCAAGAATTACTTCTAAGTGATCTCAGCTCATTATGCTACAATTCCAGATTCCTCAGTACATGTAAATTCATTACATTGGAGTGGAAATGCTAAGTAGTTTTCAGGTCAGTAAATTGTTAGCCTCTGCTTTTTGTGCCATTATGTCAGTCCACGTGCCAGATTTGGGCTCCCAGGGCCTATGATTTTGGAACAGGAGTAATCTTTCCTCACTTTTATGATTTCTAACAGAGTGGTGGAAAAGAATTTCAGCCATGTGATTCTCAAGATCAACATCCTTGTTTCAGATGAACAGACACACACACACACACACACACACACACACACACACACACACAGAGGCATTCATCCACATATTATACAGGAAATTAAGTGGGTTTACAAGTGACAGAATGCTAATATAAAAGGTCAGCTAGTGTCAGATAATTAGATTCTGGTTGTTATTTTCAAATAAAATAAAATAAAATAAAATAAAATAAAATAAAATAAAATTAGAATCGTGTATAATGAAAGAAAAATAGAATTCCTTTTAAGTGTGCAGAAAATATGGAAGACTTTAAAATATAACGTACAGTGACACTAAAACTAGAGTATTATTTTAGGCATGAGTCACTCAAACAGAAAGACAATGATAGGATTCTCCTCAGATTTATTGTTCTCAGTTTTCTTACATGCAGTAAAGACCATTAAGGCCAGAGCGTTGGAAAAAAAATGACCGAGAAGCTGAAAACAAAGCCTAAAGTTTTGAAGAGACAAACAGTCTTATCATAGTCTTTAATTCTCCTATAACTTCTATTACTTTAAAAGGAAAGACAAAAGAAAAATACATTAAAATATTTTTAACTACAAAAGAAAAAGAATTTAAAATAATTTCATTGCTCCTTACTTCGGTGTTATTAAGATGCCAGTCATCCATCTAATGCTGAACTGAGATAAACAAAGCAGGAAACACTTTTTGGTATCTGTGCCAAGTACATACAATCTCGACCTAAAAGTTAAAAACCACTAATCAAATGCAAATTCAGAGACGTTCTAGCAAAGTAAGTATTTCACTTCAAAGGTGTGGTCACAGAAGATAAAAATAGTAATGAATTATCACAGAATAGAATAACCAAAGATATGTAATAATTAAGGGTCAACTGGATTTCTGGATTTTATACTGGCATAGACCGTGTACAGTAGTAGAACCATTGTTTTTTATGATTTGGTCAACCTACTGTGGTATTTGTAATATGTTAATGTTTTTCAATTTTCTGATTTTTGAGAATTACTCATTAGATGGATTATGGAATATAAAATTGAGGAATTGTGGTATGATAAAAGAGAGTACTGTTTCCTATCAATTAAATTGGTTTTCCTGTATATTTTGACTACAGCTTTATTTTTTGTATTTATTAATTATATTAATTTATGTCTCAAACGCTGCCCTCCTTCCTGTTCTTCCCCACAAAGTCCCTTACCTCAACCTCCATCCCTTTCTGATTTCTCCTTTAAAAAGAGAAAACAACAGTAGATATAAGGCATGTTTAGTCCCTGAATAGCTGTTTATTTGCCCATGTATTTGAAAATCTACAACACTGATAGTACAGACATCAGGAAATAGTTTCAAAAATGATCTTCAAAAATTAAATATTCTCCAGTTATCAGCTATCAGCTATCAGCTTGACAATACTGGAAGAGTCCCAGAACATAAATATCCTTGTTATATACATAGAGAAAAATCATCAAGAAGAAAAACAGATAGCAGCATTCCTGGATTCAACATAAGAGGGCCTCAGTTCCTATAATGTATTCTGCTTGATTTTACAGAGATTATGGGCTAATACCTGGAAATGAACACCTAGAAAATCCAACTACAAACTAACCACAAAGTGCTATATTTATAAAAGCTAAACATATATGTGGAAAGTATTATTTTTCAGCTATATATGAGAATACTGTTTATTAATTTTTATATTAATAAAATTTAAATTTTATTACTGCAAATTTTATTGCAATTTTTTAAATAAATAGATTTTTGGTGATTCAGTTGATTGTTAACTTTTTCTGGCTTAGATTGTACTATGGATCATTACAATGTTTATTTGACTGTGATTTTCTCTTTGAATATTCTTGTAAATCAAATTATGTCAACCAGGAACTGCTCTTCTGTTTTTGTACTTTTTGTTGTACATATGTAAGTGTTTTACCTGCTTGTATACGTGTGCACCATATGCATGCATCGTGCCCAGGAAGTTTAATAGTTTGTGGGATCCATGCTGCTAAAATTATAGCCACTTGTGAGATGTCACATGGGTTCTGGGGAGTGGCCCTGGGTTCTCTAGAAGAAGAGATAGTGCTATTAATCTCTGAATCATTTCTTCATTTTCAGCAATGCCATTTTTGTAAATATAGTGCCTAAGCTGACCTGTATTCTGCATAGACCACTGTTTTCTCAAATGTGATAATTTAATATTAAACACACAAACCCCCTTACCTATACACACACACACATACATATATATATATGTGTATATATATATATATATATGTATATATATATATATACTCACGCATACACACACACATACACACAAACAAACACACACAATTGTTTCTTACATTCAAGTAGACTTAGTTGTTTTCATATTTATTTGTTTATTTATTCATTTTACATGCTGCACACTGCCCCCCCTCCAGTTCACCCTTCTCACAATCTTTCTCCCAGTCCTTTCTTCTCAGAGGACGTTGGGACCCCACAAGGTTATCCCCTCATGATGCATATCCAGTCTCTGTGATGCTAATCACATCCTCTGCTACTGAGGCCAGACAAAGAAGCCTAGATGGATAGGGGTGGGGAGTTAGAGATCATATCCAGAAAGAGGCATAGAGCTGATGTAAGAGAGATGCCCAGGAATCATTGGGTGTTTCCATAACTGCGACTCACAACGTCAGTGATATCTATCTGAAGAGCCAGATATCTCCTGTAGCCAGAGAGCAACCAAAATGGAGTGATAGAGATACTACCTTTTGACCCAAAATTTATTCTGACCACAAGAAATGCAGGGTCCGTGCATAGAGCAGAGAGTGTGGAATGGTCGACCAATGGTTAGTACAGATTGGTCCCCCATGGATCAGCACCGATCCCTGACACTATTGATGGTACTCTGTTATGCTTGCAGAAAGGAGTTTAGCCTGACTTCCCTCTCAGAGACTCCACTAAGCCGCTCACTCAGACAGATTGAGAAATCCACTAGTCAAAGCACGGGTGGAGCTTGGGGACTCTGATGGAAGAACAGAATGAAAAGTATTATGGCCTCTAAGGACATAGGCACTCCACAGGCTTTGTCTTCATGCGGGTACCGAACAACTAGAATTGGACTTTCCCAAAACATGTGGTCTGTAGATGGGATAACTGTTTCTTTAAAATTCATTTATTTATTTACTCATTTTACATCCCAAAAGCGGTGCTCCATCTTCATGGAATGCCCACACACATTGACGGGATCAGCTGTAAAATGACAAAGCTCCACATTTGCTACCTATGTCCTGGGGACTCAGGTTCAGTCCACGTTCACTCTCTGATTGGTGGTTCAGTCTTTGGCAGACCCCAAGAGTTGCTGTGAGTTGACTCTATTGGTCTTCCTGTGGAGTCCCTCATATCATCTGGGCATCAGTTCTTCACCTGTATTTTTTCCAAAAGACTCCCCAAGCTCCAGCTAATGTTTTGTGGTGAATCTTTACACTTGTTTCTCTCAGCTGTTCGGTGGAGTCACTCAGAGGACACTTATGCTAGGATTCTGTCTGCAAGCACGATACAGTATCTTTAGTAGTCTCAGAGATTGGTGCTTGCCCATGGGGTAGGTCTCAATCTGTGCTAACCATTGGTTGGACGTTACTTCCATGTCTGCTCTATCTATCTTTGTCTCTGATAATCTTGTAGGCTGTGTTCATTTTGGATTGAAGGTTTTGTGGTTTTTTTTTTTTTTTTTTACTTTTTCACATCACTGCAAGTCATGCCTGGCTACAGAAGTGGCAAATTAAGGATCTGTTCCCCACTGCTAGAGTCACACCAATAGACACCCTGGGAATTCGCCTTTCCCAGGTCTCTGGCACTTCCTAGAGATGCCCACTCCATACTTGTGAACTCCATTCCCTTTTCCTTGCATTCCCTATACCTAATTCCTCCAAACCCACTGTAACTAATTCCTCCTACCCATACCCTTCTCTAACTCCCCTCCCATTCAGTTTCCTCCCTCCCTCCATCTGCCTCAATATCTATTCTGCTCAATCCATTTTAGGAAAAAACATTGAGTAAATATAGGAAGTATCCCATAAGTAATTGTGGTGGATGTTTAGGCAAGATATGAACATATTAAATTTTACAGAGGCCACAATTACTACATATATTGTTAGGAAAGACACTGTCTTTATTACATTCAACATGAAGGAAAACCATTTATATATTCTATTAAGTTATACAAAGGAATCTGTTAAAAGTGTTACACACAACACACAACTTTATTACTTTGAAAGCTCTCTTTATTGCAAATATTTACACAATGAAAAGTACAAAGGTTTAAACCCATGTGAGTATACTTTGTTGTAAAGTTAAAGTTTATATATACAGGTTGATGACAACAGTCATCTCAGATTCACAGGGGATAAAGACATCAGGGAGTTCTCTATTACCTTACCTGTCTTCTTTCCTTTATTCCTGATGAAGACTCATCTCATTTGCAGCCCCTGCTGCGAGAGATGGATCAGAAAATGACTGAGAGTCTACAACCCAAAATACATCAATAGAAATGATAAAAGACAACATCTCCAACTAGTATACACATTCGAAACTTTCTTATAGATCTTGAAACAAAATGCAGAGAACAAACACACATCCTAGGATATTACCACATATAGGAAACGGTAGCTGTAGGAAGCATGCTCAGGGGATTTTAAACATCTGCACCTAAGACCAAAACTGCCTCCGTGAACATGAAGATTTATTCCTTTGGGAAGACAGTCACTCTGTCTCTAGACATTGGTGTCTTCTGTCCATCACTAGAGCAACGGCCATGCTTTATGAATGTGCATAGATAAACACGGACCGGTTCTCATGTCTTCAAAAAATATCAAGAAGAACCTGAAAAAGAATATATAATGTTCTAGAGATGAAATACAGGAAATTAATTTAGCCAGCATACATATGTTCTTAAAATTTTTTACCTATTACTTAATAATTTTTACTTTTCCTGCTATGAATGAAAAGATGATTATTTAATGTCTACCAATCCCCAAAACCTGAAATATTGTGAAAAACTGTCTTATTTCTCCCTAACTTGGGTCTTTGGTCACCAATCTTTTCATTGCTTCTCTAAATTCTCTTTCTAAAATATATCAGAGGATTATGTGAGGGTGTCACACTCATGTAGAAGACCAAGGAACTTTCTGTACTTGCATGTATTTGCTCTTGGGATTATGTAAATAAAACTTTCAGTTTCAAGAACCAAAACATGGCCGTCCAATGGGACCCACGTGAAGCTAAATCTTCCTGCCATCAGTGAACATTAGCACACTGGTATGAACACAAACTATAATATGATGGAATAATCCTGGAATAATAAAATAATAATAATAATAATAATAATAATAATAATAATATATGATGATGATAATGATGGTGATGATGATGGCGATGATGATGATGCTGGTGATGATGATGATGATGATGATAATAATAATAATAATAATAATAATAATAATAATAATAATAATAATAATGGAATAATCCCCTCAAGGGATCACAGACTAAGGAAAGTAAATCTTGAGATGTGTTTTTCAAGGTTTATTGTATCCATTAAAGCAATTTTCACTAGGACAGACTCCTCGTACATGAAAATCACTCAACCTGTCATGACTTCACGGAGAGAGTTGAGAACCAGGGTGGTCTTTTCTTAGGAAAAGAGAAAGATTTGCCAACCTTCCAAAAAGAAAAGCAATCCAGACAGTCTGTGTGTGAGGATGGTTAGCTTGTGCATGACTAACACACACACACACACACACACACACACACATGCACACACACACACACTTGCAAAGGAACACACACAGAGACACACACATACAAAAAGTCACACATGAGACACAGACAGACAGACACACACTCAGAGACACACACACAAAGAGACACACACAGAGACACACACATACACACATATACACACACTTACACAAAAAGAGACACACACAGACACACACACATACAAACATTCACACACATAAAAATACACACAGACACACACAAACATACACACACACACACACACACACACACACACACACACACACAAATCTCTGATGTATGCTTCCTAGACTGTCCAGGTGCAAAAGGATGAAGTGGCCCCAGGAACCAGTCGGTCAACAGAATATTGGTCAGCCTGCAAGTGAGTTGGTGGTTGCTCCAAGGTATTCAGTGTCACAACTCTGTTAGAAGGTATTCAGGGACGCGCTGAGTGCATATATTTTACTCAGGTTGAACAAGAACTACAGAAATCTTGGAGAGGAGGAAGGGGTTTTCAGGTGCATTTACATCGATGGAGGATTAAGGTACCAGGAAGGCCTCATTTGCTTGAGCTTTTGTAATCTCTGTCCCAGCATCGGTCTTTTGTTCAGGGGTCTCCATTTGACCTCCTCAGAAACCGACTCTACTGAATGTGCCACATCCGCAACTCTGATGTCCCACTTGCTTGATTTCAAAGGATTGAAGTTTCGGACTCTGCGTTTTCTATCAGATTAAATCCTCAGGAGGTTTCCCGCAAATGCCATGAATTAACCAGTGCATCCTTCGATTTTCTGCATTAACCCGTATGTCCCCTAATTCTGGCCGGTTCTCTCTGCACCATACTATCCCTCCATCGTCCCCACAGAACTTCCGCTCCTGTCCACAGAGGTCCGCACTCATTCACAGAAGCTATTCCAGTTTTCCTTTCAGAGATGTCAATGCTTTCCCTCTCACGGGCCTTCTCCTTTCCTGTGTCGTCTCTGTATTTGTGGATTGTAGATAGAATAAGATTTATCTCACAGCTGATACCATACATAGGTAAATGCATGCCATGTTTGTGTCTCTAGGTCTCAGTTCCCTCTCGGTCTGTTTTTTGTTTGTTTGTTTGGTTGGTTGGTTGGTTTTTTGGGTTTTTTTTCTAGCTTCATCTATCTTCCTTGAAACTTCATGATATCATGCCACCAACCGTATGATATCATTCCACCACCTCCATGATGCCATGCCTCACTCCCATGATGTCATGCCCTACCCGCACGATGTCATGCCCAACCTCCATGATTTTATGCCCCAGTCCCCGTGATGTCATGCCTGCGCACCTTGCTAGAATGTTCTATCTATGCTCCAGGTAACATTCTGAATGCTTCCCTGGCACGACACTCCTCCAGGCCCCACCATTTTCAGTCGCTCCTTCTATCCTCTCCCCTTCTTCTCTGAGAGAGTGTAGGACCCCTCTGGGTGCCCCTGGCACATCAAGTCTCTGCAGGACTAGATTCATCGTCTCCCACCAGGTCCTGAAAACGCAGCCGGGGTAGGAGAACATGACCACAGACAGGCGACGAGTTTAGTGATCCCACGTAAAGGCCATTGTGCTCCTCTGCCCCTCTCAGTCCTTCCCTCAGCTCTTCAGTGAGACTCACTGAGCTACATCCGATATTTGGCCGTGTGCCTCTGCTTCTGTGTCAGTCGACTGCTCGGTGGAGCTTTGCAGAGAACAATAACGCTACCCTCTCATCTGCACACATAAGAAAGGACCATTAATAATGTCAGGGTTTGCCGTATGCACATAGGATAAGTCTCACATTCATCCACTTATCATTTGGACATTCCCTCATTTCCTCTTCCATCTCTGTCCCTGTGTCCCTTAAAGAGAGAGAAATTTCTGGGTCAAAATTAGGGAAGTGGGTTTGTGTCCTTATCCTTCCACCTTGGGTCCTCCGTGGCTACGGAAAGTGACCATTTCAGTATCTGTATCCCCACTGCTATGAGTCTCAGCTAAAGTCACCCTAATGGACGCAGGGGTAGCCTCACAATCCCAGATTGCTGGCAAATCATAGAGATAACAACCACCCTGATTTTCAGTTTATTCTCTTGGCCGTCTGTCCCTCTTGACCGTCTCTTCCAAGAAATGATTCTCAAACACCATTTCCTTTCCTATCCTCTCAGGTACCCAATCCTTTCATTCCATCTGCCTCCTCTCATTGTTTTATTCCTCCTTCTGTGTGGATTTCAAGCATTTTCTTCGGCCTTTCTTCTTGTTTAGCCTCTTTGGTTCCGTAGATCGTAGTGTGTGAATTATGTATTTTATGGCTAATACACTCTTTTAAGTGAGTATGTACAAATTATTTTGGGTCTCAGTTACCCCATTCAGAACAATACTTTCTCATTCTATCTACTTACCTGAAGTTTCACAATGTCCTTATTTTTCATAGCTGCATAGAATTTCATTGTGTAAATGAACCACATTTTCGGTAGCCTTTCCTTGGTTGAGGAGCATCTGGGTTATTTCTATTTTCTGCTCATTATGAAGAATGCAGCTAGGAACATCATGGAGCACATATCCTAGTGGTATGGCAGAAGTCTTTTCAGATATAAGGCCAGGAGTAGTATAGCTGAATCTTTCAGAAGAATATTCCGCATTTTCTCAGAGTCCACTGGATAGATATTTAAAGTCATTATAGGGATTTGATCTTACCCCAGGATATTGTATTTGTATCCTGATACTTATCTGCTTCTTCAAAGGAGGTTGCATGGACTCAGGAGATCGCATATAAATCTTCTCCCCATTTTAACAGTTCAGTAAACGCTAGAGCCTATGACAGGTAGCTAGAGGGGAAAGTTGGTACTGGAGGGTTGAGGGTTGGGTTAGATAGTCAGAAGAGGGTAGGAGAGGTATAGTATTATTACTATATAATAATTTAATATATTAACAATATATTAAACTTAATTATATTTTATCATGATATCAATATGTAATAATTTAATATATCAATATAATATATATCAATTATATATTATATTGCTGATATATAACAATTTAATGTTATTATAATATATTAATATTAATTAGATTATTATAATGTAAGTATATGACAATTTAATACATTAATTTATTATAATAACTATATATGTATACATATATATTATATATCTATATCTATCTCTATATATATGTATATAATATATATATATTGCATGATATGCAACTTCAATGAAGTTAACTCCAAGGGGAACTCACAAGTTAATGTGAATTGCTGAGGACAGAATATGTTTTTACAGTTCAGTTTGTTTACATGGAGGATCTCTTTGATTGGTTTTCATAGACTTAACCATTCCTGCAGCCTCAGGTCCTCCTGAGATGACCCTACTTGATGGAACTGGATGGTAGATTCATATGTTCTTGGATTTTGTTTTCTAGTATTTTACATAATATTTTTTCCACCAATGTTCTTACGGGAAATTCATCTGAAATTCTTTCTTTGTTGAGTCGTTTGTGATTTAGGTGTCAGGGCGACTGTGCTGTCATGGAATCAGTTTGGCAATTTTCCTCCTGTTTCTGTGTTTTAGAGTATGTTTTGAATTCTTTGAAAATCTGGTAGGAGTCTGTGCTCAAAAAATCTGGCCCTCGGGCTTTTTCAGTGGGGAAACTTTAAATTACTGTTTGTGTCTCTTTAGGGGTTCTAGAGCAATTTACATAGTTTATCTAACATCAGTTTACCTATTGTCAGTGTTATCCATCTACACAATCATCCATATCATTCAGAGCTTCTAATTTTGTGGACAGCAGGTTTTTGAAGTGAGACCTAAGGATTCTGTGACTTTCAGCAGTGTCCATCGATGCGCCTCCCTGTTTATATCTGATTTTGTTATTTGGATGCTGTCTCTCCACCTATTACATTGTCTGTCTAATTGTTTGTCTGTCTGGTTGATATTCCCAAGGAACCAGCTCTTCTTTTTATTGATCTTTGTATTCTCTTTGTTTCTGATGGATCACTTTCACCCTGAGACTGAACATTTCTTGCTGTCTCCTCCTTTAATATGTATTTGCTTCTTTTTATTCTAGAGTTTTCGAGTGTGCTGGGAAGTTGTTAGTGTGCTGTCTCTCTGTGTTTCTTTATGAAAGCGCTCTGTGCTGCATGTGCACATTCCTCTTAGCACTGCTTTCCTTAAGTCCCTTAAGTTTTCAGACCCTGTGTCTTCATTTTCATTGAATTCAAGGAAAGCTTTTTTTTTCATGCCTTCTCTGAACCAGTGGTTCTTAACTAGAGAGCTGTTGAATTTCCTTGAGTTTATAGACCTTTTGTTATTGTTGAAGTCCAGTTTTAATCCATGGCGATCTGAGAAGATCCAATGGTTAGCGCAGTCTTTCTGTATCTGCTTTGACTTGTTTAGTGAGGGAGAACATGGTCAGTTTATGATAAGATTCCATGAGGTACTGAAAAGAGAGTGTGTATTTTATGTTCATGTGAAATATTCTGTAGATATCACTCAATTAATTTGAAACAAGTGTTACTTACAACATTTATTTTTTTGTTTTAGTTTCTGTCTCAATGACCTTCCCTTGGTGAGAGTGGGACACGGACATCACCCACAATTAATGTGTGAGGTTCAATGTGATATTTAAGCTTCAGCAATTTCTCTCACCAATGTTGCTGCTTTTTTCTTTGGCATATAGACATCTAGAATTGAGATGCCATTTTGGTAGATTTTTCCTCTGATGCATATGTAGTGTCCTTCCCCTTCTCTTTTGATTATTTTTGGTTGAAAGTCTGATTTGCTGGATGTTAGAATGGCTACACCATCTTGTTTCTTGTGTACATTTGCTTGGAAAACTTTTTCCAACCCCTTAGTCTGAGGTTGTGTCTATCTCGGTTGCTGGATTATATTTCTTCAGTGCAACAGGATAGATCCTGTTTTTAAATCCATTGTGTTAGCCTGTGTCCTTTTACTGTTGAGTAGAGGCCATTAATGCTTAAAGGTATTAATGAGAAGTCATATTTAGTTCATGCTATTTTGACGTTGCGGTTGCAAGGATTTATTGCTTGCATGTTTTTTGTTTTTGTTTTTTTGATTAGGATGTTTGATTGTTTATGTGAGTATTAGATCTGTTCTGTAGGGTGCATGGTTTTTTTGTTTGCATGTTTTTGTTTTTGTTTTTTGGGGAAGTTGATAGAGTGTGCGTGTGAATATGGGATCCCTTCTTTAGGTTATGCTGTGCAATTATTAATTTCTAGTGGGAAGCAGAGATGGTTCAATTACTGAAAAATCTATCAATATAATCCACTATATAATGAAACTGAAAGAAAAAATCACATGATAATCTCATTAGATGGTGAAAAAGCTTGCAAAAATATTCCAACTCCCCTTCATGTTAAAAGCATGAGAGCGATCAGGGATACCAGTCCTATGAAGAAACATTTTAGAAGCAAGGGACAGCAAGCCAGTACCAAACATCAACCTAAATGGAAAGAAACATAAAGCAATTCCATTAAAGTCAAGGACAATGTAAGGCTCCCCGCTCTCCCTATTCAGTATAGTGTTTGAAATTCTATCCAGGGTAAAAGCATGGTTCAAATTTGGTTCTGACATGGAGTATTGCCAAGGCCTCTGAAGGAGGAATGGCACAGAGGTTTAAATCTCCTGGGATATGGCCCACTCTTCGGCACAGCCTCGTTGGACCTTGGTGATTCATGAACCCAATGAGGGCTTCATGCAGAGTGTCGCTCGGTTATAGCACTCATATCTCTCTTAATCAAAGAAGTACATGAAAATCCTCATGGAGCTTCCCACTACTCTGAGGTCAGCACCATTGGCATTTGCAATAATAGTGATCTAGGTCTTTTAGGAATTGCCTCTGAGGCAGACCATTGCTACCATCATTCCCCGAAGAATTGTAGAATGGTCAGTGATGACCACCACCCCTACAAAGCGTTTGGAAAAATAAAATTTTTCATGAAACTGGTTAAGATGTTTTCACTACTGGCTCTGATGTAAAAAATAAATTATGGAACAATTTGAAGTTCGGACAGGCTGGGACCTTTTAAGGTCAGTGATCAAGAACAATGGGGGCACAGGCAAATGGTGTGACTGTCACAAAGGCTGGACAGTTGATGACTGATTTCTGAACCAGGTTTACCCTCAGCTTCCTGATAGGTTTTAATAAGGTTTGCAAATCACAGATGAGCATTCTGATCATTTAAGCAGGTATGACATTTTTATACAGATGTTTAGATTTCTGTTTTTTTATAGATTCTTTTAAGAGTACTTTTAAAGATAAATAATACAATATTTAAACATTTGTTTGTAAATTCAAATTGCTTACTTATGAAGTTACATTGTGTCGCGCGCCCAATGTCCCGCCAGCAAGAACGACGCGCAGCAACAGGATTTTTCTGCGAGCAAGCCTTTACTGTGTTACAGCTCTTCTTAGTGTTACAGCTCTTCTCAGTGTTACAGCTCTTCTCATTGTTACAGCTCTTCTTAGTGTTATAGCTCTTCTTAGTGTTACAGCTCTTCTGAACTGGGACCCCGAGCAGCAAAATCACTCGGCTTATATAGACAACAGTATGCTAATTATCTCTCAGGGATTGGTGGGGCTTGGATCACCCCACTATTTGTCCTCCAGGGATTGGCGGAGAATGAATCACCTCATTAGCATATCAACGGTCAACTAACACCTGGTGCATAAACCCCACATGTGCAGTACCGCTGTTCACCACTAGAGGGAGTCCTAGCAAGGAGACAAGCCTGCACATGTGCAGTAAGTCGTTTATATCCAGACAAGGCTGGATGTCGGCGCCATCTTTGTTTCGCCACACCGCTCTCTACATCTCCCCCTTTTTTGTTTAATAAAATGACTGGTCTAGATCTGGGTGTCACGTCAATCTTGTCATTGCTCCTGTCTTAGGTCATTCTCATCCAAACTCGGCCTTACCCGTCATAGAGTTACCCTATCGCCACCGGGCCCCGTGTCTTAGGTTGGTCCGAGTTCGAGGAAAGTTGCCCGTCCCTGAATACAATGACTCCACATGACTGTGACAAAAATGATCTAGGGCGAACACTTGATCTTTCAAAGAGGCCAGCCATATGTTGGGAGAAGCACCCTTTTTAATGGTGGTCATAGCCTGGTAAACAACCACTTTGTGTCTGGCATGTTCTCTTTTTAAACGGCCAATAAGCCAGAGACCTACTCCACATCCCAGGAGGACAATAGCTCCATGGGACAAACATGCCCGCCCACTCCTTAAAAAGGGAGAAAGCATCAGTAACCCATGAGGTAAAGTCTTCAACTGTGATGGGGTCCAGCCTAGTGCTGTTGAGGACAGCAATCTGCATCAGCAATTGTCTTGATAGTTGCTCTGCTTTCATGGACCAGTTTCCTTTCAGATAATTTGAGATTTCTTTGCTCTGTTGAGAATGCTGAGAAAAGTTATTTCGCAAAGGAGTAATGCATAAACCTCTAAGGGAGGAAACGCAAGACAGCTGTGTCATATGATACAGTGCTTCAATTTGTTCTTGAACTAAATCTATCCTTTGATTGGCTAATAGAAGGCCAGATGCCAAATGGGTAATAAATTCTTTTTGTATCACTAGCGCCACTGCAGTTCTGATTGACAGTCTCAGCTTTCTGTATTTGATTGGTCATAGCGATTGCAGCTGTGGTAGCTGCGGCAGCAGACAGCACAATGGCTGAAATTATGGCTGCCATAATTCCAAAATCTCTTTTGGCTTTCAGCTAATTAAGAATAGGAAAGCTATCTGGGTTTGCCTCCACTGGGATTGGCACAAAGGAGGGAATCTTAACCATCACTGCGGTGTCATTGGTGCCATCCCAGCATTCAGCTAAATAGCAGACTACATCAGAGCTATTACAATTTAAAGCACCACTGCTTACATTAGTGCTTATCAGAAAAAAGGTGATCTAGCACATACTGAAATACTAGTGGCAGTATTATTTACCAAGAGGTTATTATATTGAATATTGATCAACCTGGTATCACCTTTTTCTGGTAGCTGAAACATTATACATCACGAAGTTCTCTCCCATCATCCTAGCAAAGGGGGTCAGGGATGTATATGCCCCTTGCTCTTTGGACAGCACCCATTGAAACCAAGGCCAGAGATTATGCTTGCCAGTCTTATTCTCAAAACAGTAGAATTGCTATGAACTGGCATGGGTACTGGCCAGGATCTGGCAATTGCCCACAGGGTGAGCGAATTAACCTGTATTACCATCCCCAGTAGTAATAGTAGGGTTCATAGTCTCATCTTCAGGAAGAGCAGAAGACAATCTTCGAGTCAAACGCTCAGGTACCCAAATTGGATTTTCTTGATTATGCGGAAAAACACAAATCGCTCCCCTAGATCTTGAAATCATGGGATCTGGGCCACACCATTCATCAGTTAAGACATCCTTCCACTTTACTTCTGCATTAGTTATAGGTGTAGTAGCAGCATGGCGATCCACAACAGAGCGGCCATGCGCATCCAAAATTAAGAAATATAGAGTAAAAAGAGCTAAAGAAAGTTGTTCTTTTGGTGTTCGGCTGCTGGCAATTCCCCCTTTTTGTTTTTGTATAAGCTCTTTTAAGGTACGATGTACACTTTCCACAATTCCTTGACCTTGGGGATTGTATGGTAATCTTGTAGTATGTTTGACCTGCATTGTCTGGCAAAATGCCTCGAAAGACTTTGCAGTGTAGACAGGCCTGTTGTCTCTCTTGAGACTATCAGGCTTTCCCCAGGCTGCCCATGCCTCTAAGCAATGACTAATGGCATTACCAGCATTTTCACCAGTCATCAGAGTAGCATGTATAATACCAGAACAGGTATCAACAGAAACATGAGCATATTTTAAATTTCCAAATTGAGATATGTGTGTGACATCCATCTGCCAAAGTTTTAGCGGGATCAGACCACGAGGGTTAATCCCCACATGAGGAGGGTGGTGAAATTGAACACAATTCTGGCAACTTAACACCACATCACGAGCTACAGCTCTAGAGATTTTAAATTTTTGTTGAAGAGCAAAGGCAGGTACATGAAACTTTTGATGAAATCCTCTAGCGAGATCAACCGGAGCAGCACGAAAAATAAACTCTCTACAAGTACTAGCATCCACCAGGGCATTATTACTGGCCATGGGACCAGGCAAATTAGTTTGTGCTCGAATATGTTGTATAAAAATTTTATTTTTTCTGGCCCAAATCAAATTTTGTAATTCTAAAAGAATTTGACATATGGTACTACTCGACCGAATTGGCCCCGCAATTTCAAGTGAGCGCACAGCATTAACTACACAAGCAGAGTCAGAAATTAAATTAAAATAATCATGAAATCTTTTGAAAACTTTCAATACAATTTTATATTCTGTAATTTAGGGGGTGCCTGGACTGTATTGAATTAATTCTGGTTCTTGAGAATCAACCATATAGGCACCTACACCTGTTTTGGAGCCATCTGTATAAATATTTAACGCTCTAGACAAATGCTCTGAGGCAGTGACGTTTGGAAAAATCACTGGATGTTCAGTAAAAAATTGTAGCAAAGGCATCCCAATTTAGACCTGTTTCCCTAGATTGGCTCATGCCACATGTTATCTAGAATGACTCCATCCAAATTTTCCAGTTTTATGTCAAATTTCTGTTACCAATGTTACATTTTTTTAACCATATCCAATAACTTAAAAGACAATAGTCCATAACCAAGGCATGTAGAGAATATTTATACATTTAAAACCAGTCAGAAAACAAAATTGAAGTGGCTACACATATCTTAGCTATAGGTGCAAAGCTCCAAGGGCCAATTGAAACTGCTTTTTTAAGAGAAGCACCTTGTCACTTGCTAAATCTCCTTGAGACCAGGAATCCAAGTAGGCACACTCAAGTTTATCTTTTTGTTTGATTCTCCTGAATAAATTTTCAGGCGGTCTACCTCTATCAAATCTGTTCAGTATGACTCTGTGAGGTTTCCAGAGCCTAGTCACATACCTAGCAATAGCCTCAACATGAGCCACAACAAAAGCTGCACTGACCCCATTTTTTATCTCTGCCTTCTCTCTGTTCCTTTTATCTCCTTTTCTTTTCTTTTTTTCTTTCGAGACCTTTTCTCCCTCTGACATACTTTCTTGTTGTTCTGCAAGGACCCTCTGACCTGTCCTAACGGCTCTAATGGCTTCCTCACATCGTTTATCCTCTAAGCAGGCAGGGACCATTTGCCAAAGAGGTTTTGGTCTGGGCTTAAGCTTGCTGTCTGTGGCTTCTCTATCCAACACAAAGAAAAAAAGAAACAAAATTACCAGCCTTGCCCACATAGGATCCATAACTTTAGGTTTCTTCACAGTGGCTCTCCACCTAGGCCCATATCTTTCTTCCTCATATCTGGCTGCCTCTTCCTCTAATTCCTCCCCCTCCGACTCTGACAACTCTTGCTCAGAGTCACTGCCAGCCAGTTCTAAGGCTTCTCATTTTTTTAATGGATACAAAGTATCCTCTCCGGCTGATTTGTACTTCGTCCTCCGGGGCATACCTACTTTTTCCTCTGGCAGCATTTCTTCCACCTTTTGTATCTCTTTCACTTTTGTTTTAGTAACCTTTTTCTTTTTGCGTGCTCCTTATTTCTCACTCTGCTCCGTTTCTGACATGCTCTGTTAAATCCAAAAAGGGGCATGCCTCTCGGAAGCCTAATTTCTCACTCTGCTCCGTTTCTGACATGCTCTCTTCCAAAAAGGGGCATGCCTCTAGAAGCTTACCTTTTAATTTACCTTCTTGAAGTTCTAAATCCTCTTCAGCACACTGAAGGGTCCCCTCGGCACCGTCGATGTTGGTTCCCGGGTTTCGGCACCACTTGTCGCGCGCCCAATGTCCCGCCAGCAAGAACGACGCGCGGCAACAGGATTCTTCTGCAAGCAAGCCTTTACTGTGTTACAGCTCTTCTTAGTGTTCCAGCTCTTCTCAGCGTTACAGCTCTTCTCAGTGTTACAGCTCTTCTTAGTGTTACAGCTCTTCTTAGTGTTACAGCTCTTCTGAACAAGGACCCCGAGCAGCATAATCGCTTGGCTTATATAGACAACAGTATGCTAATTATCTCTCAGGGATTGGTGGGGCTTGGATCACCCCACTACTTGTCCTCCAGGGATTGGCGGAGAATGAATCACCTCATTAGCATATCAACGGTCAACTAACACCTGGTGCATAAACCGCACATGTGCAGTACCGCTGTTCACCACTAGAGGGAGTCCTAGCAAGGGGACAAGCCTGCACATGCGCACTAAGTCGTTTATATCCAGACAAGGCTGGATGTCGAATTTGTTTTCTTTAGGTGTACTATGTAATATTTATTCTAATACAGTATTGGGTATCACATTTTTCAGGACTAAGGAAGAGAAGAAACCTAGAACATGATCACAATTGTGTAATACAATATTCAATAAATTAATGGTCTATAGGGAAAATATTGCCTGTTTGGAAAACGAGAAAACCTAGAATATTGAACTGTATGTCACAGGAATTAACCTCGGAATAAAAATATTATCTAGAAGAATCTCCTATACTTTATGTTCCTAAATCATTTCTACACATGCCAAGCCCCTGACTTTGTCCATTCAGAGCATTTAACCACTAATGAAGACAAGAGAAGTCTCTAGCTTTAATGAGATGGAGTATGTAAAGGTTTCTACTCTGTCACACGAGACTCTCCTGGAAAAGGCACTCTTGAAACTGGTCAATATAAGGAAAGCTGTTCAGCAGGTAGGACATGGAGGTTCTCAGTGACATCATCATTAGGCCCTCCCCGAAAAACCTCTTGTAACCTGGAGTGCCCTAGCTCCTTCTGTGGGTCACAAGTGTTGTTGGGACAGCACCTGCTTCTCAGATATTTCTTCAGTACTTCTAGGGTTAACTAATTGGCCTTTAAGTAAGAGTAAACAGCCATTTTTGAGGGAGAGAAAAGAGGATGAAGGGATCAGAGATGTGGAGAAGGAAGCTGCCCTTCTGTCTTTTTATAAAAAAGGAAGAAATACATGGTCCATTGGAGAGCTCAGTGAATCCCAGGTAGGTGTTTAGTGGGTTCCCTGAAGAGACAGCCTTGACCTGATCCTACCACATAGGGGAATCAGGAGATGGTAGCCTCTCAGAAGCATCTGGACTTCCAAGTTCTTATGGTTCCTGGAAGTCAGAGAATTTATATCATTCATTTCTTTATTCCGAAAGCCAAGTGTTGGAAAGGGCACGTTGTTTCCTGAGATCTCATGGCTTTTATTCTTTTTCTCAAGAAGAAAAAGGTCCTAAGAAATAATGGATGAACAAGTATTGGATCTTCAGCTCAGATTAAACG
The DNA here is from genome assembly GCF_021556685.1 of Rattus norvegicus. Lineage (NCBI taxonomy): Eukaryota > Metazoa > Chordata > Mammalia > Rodentia > Muridae > Rattus > Rattus norvegicus. Next base: position 23,121,404 of record NC_141555.1, read on the forward strand.
CCTCCAGGCTTTGGATCCCTATAGTGTGTGTCTGAAACTGATATCTGGGAGAGAGAAGTGCTTCTAGTTGAGATTTCATCATCTCAGTCTTTCACTACTCTGACTCTAACTACCATTTCCTTACAGTGACCCTTTATATTTCTGAGTCAATAGGTGAGATTAGCTAGCAGTTTCTTTTGTTTTATTTTTTCCATTTTTTTTCATTTTTAGCAAATGTTATTGCTTATTTAATTGGATATTTCTATATTTACATTTCATATTTTATTTTATTTCCCAAGTTTCTTGTCAATAAGAGCCCTAACTGATCCCCCTACCCTTCTTCTATAACCTCCCTTACTGCACCTTGACATTCCCTTGAACTGGTAGTCAAACCTGTGAAGGACCAAGTACTTCTCCTTCCATTGGTGCCCAACAGGGTCATCCTCTGTTACATAAGCAGTTGTAGCCATAATTCTGTCCATGCACAGAATATTGGGTTAGTACCAGAAATCTCTGGTTCTTTGGCATTGTTTTTCTTATGGAGTTGAAAGCCGCTTCATTTCTGTTTGGAGCGATGCTCTTGACACCCTCCATTGTTGATGATATTATTATGGCTAGAATTAACTATCACTATTTTCATGGAAAATCCACACCCAGCTCCAAAATACTAATACATATTTGGTGGTAAATAAAAAATAATAATATTTTAAACTTGTCCTCCTGACTAATAATATGAAAACCTGTGAATTTTCTGATATTATGTCAACATCAGCTGATTCCCAGACCACTCCAATATTGTATCTTTGACCAGAGTAAATGTTTCTTACTGCTCCCCTTCCTCTTTTATCCCTGTTATGGTATAAGTTCAGCCTTGGAGGAAAATAAAATTGTCACCCTGATCAGACTCCTATCTTAACATCCTTCTTTGCGACCCTTGTCCCCAATTCTATTACGGGCACCCTCAGATCTCTCACTTACAAAAGGCAGCCAAGGTGTTGCTTTTTGAAAGTGTCCTGGAGGAGAAAGTCTTTCCCTGTTAATAGGCTGGTCTGTCTTCTTTATTTGTGGAAGCCTTTGCTCCCCCTTGGGGGTTTGCTAATACCCCCAACCCCCTCCCACAGCTTTTGCTGAGTGATGGGACAAGCATCTACTCTCATCTTTTGTGACAGGACACAGAGAGTCACTCAGGACACAAAGAATAGGGTTAAAATTTTTGAAAAATCTTAGACTTTGTAAAAATATTTGTCCATAGTTCACCCAGGAGGTAACAATTGATTCAAAAGATAGTACCCAGTTAGTATTGTTTAATGGATGAATTAAACCTTTTCCTGAAGTATACCTTCTGTAATGAATTAAAGTTATGTGCATTTTGGGTAAAAGGTTGACTCTCCTTGTGTGGATGAGCAACCACACATACGTGGATTAAAACCTTATACCCACATGCTACTGCAGCGACCACTTTGTCAATCTTTGCTCCCTGGTTGTGCTCCAGAAGTGGTCCACTATGGGGTCTTACAACATTTTGGTGCATCACAGGGACTGTGCTTCCTCCAGAAAACAATTGGCTAAGAGATCAGAGGTAAGCTCGAGCAAGTCTGTGTTTTGTGTTCTGTGTTACTTTCTGTTTTGTCTCTCTTTCATGTCTCATCTTTCTTCAATTTTGACTTGTGTTGTCTGCCTCTTCTGTCTGAAGGGTTTGAGTGCCCACTGGAGAGGGTTCAGAGTCCACTTGTTGGTCACTATTTGTCTGTAAGGGACTTATGGACTTGACATGTCAACTTGCTAGTTGTCACAGGCCTTAGGCCTTAGAGGATGCTCTAGGAGGAGAAAGAAATATAGAGGATACTCTAGAATTCCATTGGGAGGTGGGATCAGATGGTCTGCCTCATCCCAGACCAGATAAGGTTAAGATGCATTTTGGGCAAGGCACTGAAGGTAACAGGCATCTGTGGAATTCGTTTATAGAATCCTTTTTCTTGGTCTTGTTTGTCGAGTTTGTTTTCTTTTGTATTGTCAAGTATCTTTTTTGACTTTTATTTCATTTTTGGACTTGGACTGATGATAATATTTGAAATCATGGACCTGTTTTGCTTTGTTTCTCAAGAAGTTTTACTTGGTCCTCTTGGTGCTTAACTTGGAAAATTTGCTTGAGAGAAATTGTTTTCTGCCAGGGAGCCTGCCTTATCTGCTGGCCCTATTGCAAGTGAGGAGTTGGTCTTCAGCATTAAGTCACCTTCCTTGTTAGTCCTCATTGACATAGACATTGACTCTGATCCTATCCCTGCAGCAGTCAGTTCTAGCTCCTATGGTCAAAAGGCCCCAGGTTGGGGGTCAGGGTAGTCCCTAAAATAGTTTCAGAAAGAGTCTGGAGCAGACTGCAAGGAACTTTGTGTTGCTAGACAAAACAGGCTTTACTCTAGGATGACAAGAGTAGAATGTCTTGACACCAGCTCTTCAGCTTACTCCAACTGGAGGCTGTGACCAAGTTCATGATCAATGTTTTCTTTTCCATGGCCCTCTAATTCAGTGAGAGGGCTTGGTGAAGGGCTACTACTGCAGTCCTGGGAGGGCTATACTTCTATTAAAGATCAGTACTCCAATGATAGTAATCTATGTATTGGTTGTAAGAGGCAGGAGACCCAAGGCAATTCTGCAATTCTTACCCCTGCCTCAGGAATGTCAGCAGAAAGAGGCCTTAAAACCATTTGCCTGTAGCTATAGCTTACTCTATGATATCTGAGGCTTCAGTCGGATAACACCCCCTTCAATTCTCAAATGCTATTTTCTCCTGGTCTTTTGGCGCAAGGTCACCATGCATATCTGACAACCTGGAAGAAACTTCCCCCTTAAAGTAAATGAACCATACAATTATTTTATCAGCCACTTGGCATCTAGCACTCAGGTCTTAACCATCTCTCTCTCCTTTTGTTATTAATTCTTACTGGAAGCCTAGTGTCCTTCAGAGGCTGGGTCTCTTGAGAGGCAGAGCCACTGAGCTGACTCAAACAAAGCTCAGGACAATCAAAGTCCAGAGAGACAGCTGGTAACAGACCAGCTGCCCCTCTGCTCTCCTTCTTGTTCCACAGGCACAAAGCCTGTGCTCGATTATGGGCTGGCCTTTTCGCCCCAAGAAAGCTGGCACATTTAGCTGTGCGACTGAATGCTATTTGTCACCTATCAGGTTGTTCCACCTGCTCTCACCAGGCCACACCCTAGCATTCTTGCCTGGCCCCTTTCCTCTGTTCTTAAGAATTCTATCACCTAAGACACTGTGTTCTTTGACTTAAAATATATCCCATCCTACTAATATGCATGTCCCAGATTCACGATCTGAAGGACCTAATTCTAAAACAAGGGGATGGTGCATCCCCCTAAATATTAAATTTACCTCCACGGTCTGAACCAGGATTGATATACTTGGGTTCTTATAATGTTTCAATCAGGTGCTGATATGAAGATTATATTTACTATAAAATTGTTAAAAGAACAGTGCATTCTTACTGTCCTGCTTTTGGGCACTGATCCAAAGAAGGAGCCCAGGGAGGCACTGACCATGGGGCAAGGTGCACACAACTTCATCTACAGGCTGTACTCCACTGAGAGGACGTGCTTCCTCAAAGAACTGCACCACTTCAAGAATAATTAGAAGCCTACCACCCACACCAGGACAGCTAAAATAGGTATTCTTCAACAATGCAATACCTTTCGTAGGATTTGACTTTTTGGATAATGCAATTATGATTGTTGAAAGAACCCAAATTGTATTGTCTATTTGATTTATTTTGAGAATTTAAAAAATGTCAATAAGCATGTTATTTTTCCTTCTATGTATCAACACATTATTTTTCAGTTATTGATGCTGTACTTTAATGATATGGGGTTTGCATATTCCTTATTTGACATGCATGGGATACCTATTTATCTCTTTATCTTTTGCTTATATATTTTGGCTCTTGGACATTTAATCATTTAACCAGCCTAGTTAAGTAACAGGGAGTTAATATAACAACAAAACCTATTCACTTATATTATCATAGGCTAACTATCGACGATGCTTTGATGAGGGTCAAGTTCACCTACAAATCTCCATCCCAGTCCAGGCAAGGACATTTATTGCCTTCAGTCAAATGAGGCCAACATTCTTTTCTGCCTACTGTCCTGATGCCTTTGCTGAAAAAACAAAAAAATCCTCACCCCTGCGTGCTGAGCTGGACAGAGAGTGATGGATAAGAGAATGATATATTCATGAATGAAGGGCTGAAGACAGAAGGGCCGACATTAGCTGCTGCCTTATCCCATGATAGGCCTTGGCTACAAGATTCTCTTGTCCATGTGACAAATAACATCCCAACCTAAGAGAGATGCAGTTTTCAAGGGGTTCATTCCAGGACATGCATGGCCATTGGTTACTTTTACATTTGAATATATATAAGAGGGAGATGTTGGTTGTGATTCCCTTGAAGCCCTCCATTGTAGATGTTATTATTATGGTGAGAAATAAGTATGACTGCGTTCATTGAAAATCCCCAGCCAGCTGCAGAAGACTAATACAAGTCTGGTGGTCAAGAAAATAATAATATGATAATGTTGTCCTGCTGATTAATAATATGACAAACCTGTGAACTCTCTGACATCCTTTCAACATCAGTCCATGACCAAACAAATCCTGTGTTTTTGCCCTGCGTAAATGTTTCTTAGTCCCCCTTCCCTCTGTTACCCCTCTTATGTTATAAATTCAGCCTTGGAGAAAAATAAAATTGACGCCTTGTTCAGACATTTGTCTTGGCATCCTTCTTCGCGTAATTTGTCCCACATTCTCTTCCAGGTACCCTCAGAACCCTCACTTACACAGCATTTGTAATCCTTTCTCAAAATCTACCAATAACAGATCAGTTGTCAGTAAACTAGTTTGCCACTAGCATTCACTTCTGTATTTGATATGCTCTAGTTGTGTCTCTCATTAAAGATCAATATCCGGTACCTGGAAGCATGCACTTCATAGCTTCATCACTCATTTATAGTTTTGAATATATATATACATATATATATATGTATATATATATATATATATATATATATATATATATATATATATGGTGTCACATATATGGTGTCTCCTACAGAAATGAGGTTAGGTAGAATTTAGCACCGATTCTGCGAAACTAAGACAAGAATGTAGAATTCACAAATGACAATGGCAAATAATCTCACTCCTGTTCATATGAACCTTTCAAGTTTTGATTTAATTGGACCTCAAGCCATTCCTCTCACTGCCCATTCTCCTAAATATGATATATGGCCTGAAGAAATAATCATGGTAAAATATCCTAAATCATCAAAACTGACAATGGGAACACAGGTAGGTAGATATGAGAGAACTGATACTTAATCAGAAATAGAACCGCATTCTATAGTCGATGTTGTCCTCTGTTTTATTGATATCTGGTAGTTTTTGGATAAAATAAGCATTTGGGAGTTTATCATTCAAAGTAGGTACACAGTATTTACACTGTTATATTCATTCTATTGCTAGACCCACTTAGTTGCCAAAATCACTGAAAAAAATGGAATTGGAAAAGAGATTTTTTGATAACACATTCAGGAATATATATATATATATAATTCCCAAACAAGGAATGTTCAATTAGAAAATGAAATACAATATTCATTCAATTAAAGGTCTGTAGGGTAAATATAGTTCTTTCGGAAACAGAGAAAACCTAGGAAATTGAACTATATGTCACAGCAATGAACCTGGTAATAGTATTATGATCCAGAAGAATCTCCTCCATTCTATGTTCCTAGATGTTTTCTTCCCCTGCTAAACCACTGAATAACTTTGTCCATTCAGACCATGTAAACACTAATGCAGGAAAGAGAAGTCTCTAGACTTATAGAAATGTAGTACATAAAGGTTTCCACTGTGTCACAGGAGACACCTGGAAATCACACCCTTGAATATATTCAATGTAAGGAAAGCTGTTCCCCAGGTAGGCCATGTCAGTTCTCAGTGACATCATCATTAGGCCCTCCCTGAAAAATTTCTTGTATCCTGGAGAGCCCTACCTTGTTCTGTGATGTCACAAGTGTTGCTGCTACAGAAACTGCCTCGCCAATATTCCTTCAGTACCTATAGGTGTTAATAATTGGCCGCTAATTCAGAGTAAAGAGCCATTTAGGAGGGAGGACAAAGAGGATGAAGAAATCAGAGATGGGGAAAAGAAAGCTGGCCTTCTGTCTCGGAATAAAAACGGAAGATATACATGGATTGTGGGAAATATCAGTGAGTCCCTGGTAGGAGTTGAGTAGATTCACTTAAGACACAGACTTTACCTTAGCCCTCCACATATGGGATTCAGGCGCTGGGAGCCTCTCAGAAGAATCTGGAATTCCCTGCTTCTAATGGTTCCTGGAAGTCATAGAGTTTATATCATTAATATCTTTATCCCAAAGGCCAGGTGTTGGGAAGGTGACTGTTCTTTTCCTTAGAACTCATGGTTTTTATTTTTTTCCCAGAAGAAAATGGTCCTAAGGAAGAAGTGAAAAACAAGTATTGTGTCCTCAGCTCAGAGTAAACTACTCAATTATTTGGATACTTATAGAGCAGTATGTGTCTGATACTGGTATTTAAGAGAGAGAAGTGCTCCAAATTTGGACTTCAACTTCTCAATCTTTCCCCTAATATTATTCTGACTATAATTCCCTGGCAGGGACCTTTTGGATTACTGAGTTAATATGTCTGATTAGCTTCTAATTTTCTTTTCTTTTCTTTCTTTCCTTTTTTCATTTTTTAGCAAATTTTATACCATTTTTAATTGGGTATTTCTATATTTACATTTCAAATGTTATTTTCTTTCCCAGTTTCTTGTCCGTAAGATTCCTAACTGGTCTTCTTGCCGTTCTTCTATAACCCGTTTATTGTGCCTTGACATTCCCTTGAAATAGCAGTAAAAACTAGGGAGAACCAAGGGCTTATCCTGTCACTGATCCCCAACATCACCATACTCTGCCACATATGAAGTTGGAGCTATAGGTCTTCCATAAACAGTCTTTGAATATAGGTTTAGTACCAGAAAGCTCTGGTAGTTGAACTTGTTCTTATGGGGTTGAAAGCCCATTCAACTCTTGTAATCCTTTCTCAACATCTACAAACAAGGGGTCTGTTTTCAGTTCTCTGGTTTGCCACTAGCAATCACTTCTGTATTTGACATGGTCTGGCTGTGTCTCTAATGAAAGTTCTATATCTGTTTATTGGCAGAATGCACATCTTAGCTTCATCAATCTTATCTAGTTTTGGTGCCTGATATATATATATATATATATATATATATATATATATATATATATATATATATATATATATATATTCGGTCCTACAACTATGAATTTTGGTGGAATATTTACATGGATTCTGCGCAATTAGGTCAAGCATATAGGATCCACAAATGACAATGCCAAATAGTTTCCCTCCTGTTCTTATGAACCTGATGAAGATGAGGTTTCACTGGACCTAAAGCCATACATCTCTCTGCACATCCCCCTGAAACTGACCTTTGGACTGAAGAAACCCTCATGTCTTGCCTTGGGAACACAGGAAGGTAGATATTAGAGAACAGATATCTAATAGAACTACAGAACTGCTTTCTATAGTCAATGTTCTCCTTTGATTTACTGTTATCTGTTAATTTTTGGATAAAATAATGATTTGGGAGTTGATCATTTGAATTAGGTACACAATATTTCCACTGTTATATTCACTCTATAGCTGGGTCAAGTTTGTTGCCAAATTTATTGCAAAAAATGGAATCTGAAAAATGAAATTTTTGAGTACACATGCAGGAATATATATAATGTCCCCTGTCAATGAATGTACAATCAAAAATGTAACACAGTATTCACTCAATTAAAGGTCTGTAGGGAAAATACTGGCACATGGGAAACTGAGAAAACCTAGGGTTTTGAATTGTATTTCACAGGATTGGACCTGGGAATAAAATTAATCTCCAGAAGAATCTCCTTCACTCCTTGTTCCTAGATCTTTTCTACCCATGCTAAGCCCCTGACTAACTTTCTCCATTCAGAGCATGTAACCACTAATGAAGCAGAGAGAAGTCTCTAGCTTTAGAGAGATATAGCATGTAAAGTTTTCCACTGTGTCACAGGTGACACTCCTGGAAAGGGCACCCTTGAATCTGTTCAGTGTAAGGAAAGCTGTTTAGCAAGTAGGCTATGGCAATTCTCAGTGACATCATCATTAGGCCCTCCATGAAAAATCTCTTCTATCCTGGAGAGTCCTAGCTGCTCGTGTGATGTCACAAGTGTTGTCTTGTCAGCAACTGTCTCTCAGATATCCCTTCCTTATATCTATGGTTTACTAATTGGCCTATAATTCAGAGTAAAGAGCCATTTGTGAGGGAGAACAAACAGGATGAAGAGATCAGAGATGGGGAGAAGGAAGCTGGCCTTCTGTCTTGGCATAAAAGAAAAGAAGAAATATGTGGTTTTTGGGAAAACACCCTGGGAAGATGGCTTTAGTTCTTTTGTTCTCTGGGTGAACTCAGCTCTTGGAGAAGTTGATGAACATCATAAAGACCTTTGGAGAGATGGTAAAGTTTCTAGATACCCCTTTTTAGATTTCGATGGTCCTGGGGATTGTATGGATGATGGTATATGTTTTCTAGGAAGAGTGCTAGATCCAGATTAATTTTTCAATGCTGTAGAAGACATGGAATTTTTCTGATATACTTGGGCTAGTGGCACAATGTCTAAATGATTTTTTTTCGATATGGAATTTCCCTCAAACCTTTGGAAATATAAAAAAAGTTTTTTTTCTATTTTTGAAGTCTAATTTTCCAAATGAAAAATCACTTTGAGCATGGAGAACACTTTCTGGAGCCCTAGAAAGGGGTGAAGAAATTCCCTGAAACCCTAGGGCAGATGGTGAATATGCCTTTTTGGTAGAAGGAGGAGTTACTTGAGCATCTGGGACAATATGGAATGTCCAGCATGCCCCTGTAAGGATTGGCAACTTTCCACATTTCCTTCATCATTTATGGAAAATTCCAAGACCCTTTGGACAGATGGAGAAAGTGTGGGACTCACCGGAGGAGTAGTTGTATCTTTTGGTTTCTCTTTTGCAGAAGAAGATGGCAAAAGATCCCTTTTGGCAGAAGGGAGAAGGTTGAAACTGTCTTCCTTAGAGGAGAAATTTCTCAAGACGCCATCAGAAGGATCAAATCTTAACCCTTTGTTTCCAGAAACTCGATGCCTGTGGTCCATTATGGTAGAAGGAGAATGTTGACTATATCTCCCCAGAGTGGACATGTGAAATACATCTACTTAGGTAGATGGGGATAGTTGTAAAACATGCTGTTCAGATGCAGTAGATCCTAAGACATATTTCTCAGATGAGGAAGGGCTTAATGTACCATGTATATGTGTAGAAATCCTGACTGTGATATCAGAATGGGGGGGTAGGTATTAGGGCTACCTCTGAAGATGTGACTTCTCCTAGAGCATCATGGACATATGTGAAGGGTCTTAGAGCCTCATTAGCAAATAAGGATGTTTCTAGATATCCTTGTGTAATTGCAGAAGTTCCAAGAGAAAGTTCTGCTGTAGAAGTGGAAACAGACATTCATATAGAAGTGTCAGGTGCCCTAGCCTGCTTGATAGGCAAAATGGCTTCCAAGACCCCTTCAGGAGATAAGGTAAAATCAAGAACCTTTGAGGTATTTGGCAGATGTTCTGGGTCTACTTGTGGGTATAAAAAAGGACTGGAAACCCTTTGTGCATATTTGGAAGGGTTTGGAGCATCTTCTGTATTTGGGGAAGATGGCTGATCTTGAGTAGATTAAGTTCCTATAGCCAACTGTGAAGTGTGCGGATGTCATATCAATACTTTTGCACAAATGGAATCCAAGGAATCCCTTTCCTCAGATGTCGAGGATGCTACAGACACTGGTGTTTGCATATCAAGTTCCCCTATTCCTTGTTCACATATGGGTGGATCCATAACCTTCTCTGTCGCGAGCCCAATGTCCCACCAGCAAGAACGACGCGCAGCAAGAGGATTCTTCTGCGAGCAAGCCTTTACTGTGTTACAGCTCTTCTTAGTGTTACAGCTCTTCTTAGTGTTACAGCTCTTCTAAGTGTTACAGCTCTTCTCAGTGTTACAGCTCTTCTCAGTGTTACAGCTCTTCTGAACAGGGACCCCGAGGAGCAAAATCGCTCAGTTTATATAGACAACAGTATGCTAATTATCTCTCAGGAATTGGTGGGGCTTGGATCACCCCACTACTTGTCCTCCAGGGATTGGCGGAGAATGAATCACCTCATTAGCATATCAACGGTCAACTAACACCTGGTGCATAAACCCCACATTTGCAGTACCGCTGTTCACCACTAGAGGGAGCCCTAGCAAGGGGACAAGCCTGCACATGCGCAGTAAGTCGTTTATAGCCAGACAAGGCTGGATGTCGGCGCCATCTTTGTTCCGCCGCGCCGCTCTCTACATCTCCCCCTTTTTTGTTTAATAAAATGACTGGTCTAGATCTGGGTGTCACGTCAATCTTGTCATTGCTCCTGTCTTAGGTCGTTCTCATCCAACCTCGGCCTTACCCGTCATAGAGTTACCCTATCGCTACCGAGCCCCGTGTCTTAGGTTGGTCTGAGTTCGAGGAAAGTTGCCCGTCCCTGGATACAATGACACCACATGACTGTGACAAAAATGATCTAGGGCGAACTCTTGATCTTTCAAAGAGGCCAGCCATATGTTGGGAGAAGTACCATTTTTAATGGTGGTCATAGCCTGGTAAACAACCACTTTGTGTCTGGCATGTTCTCTTTTTTAAACAGCCAATAAGCCAGAGACTTACTCCGCATCCCAGGAGGACAATAGCTCCCCAGGACAAACATGCCCACCCACTCTTTAACAAGGGAGAAAGCATTGGTAATCCATGAGGTAAAGTCTTCAACTGTGATGGGGTCCAGCCTAGTGCTGTTGAGGACAACAATCTGCATCAGCAATTATCTTGATAGTTGCTCTGCTTTCATGGACCAGTTTCCTTTCAGATAATTCGAGATTTCTTTGTTCTGTTGAAAATTCTGAGAAAAGTTAGCTCGCAAAAGAATAATGCATAAACCTCGAAGGGAGGAAACACAAGACAGCTGTGTCATATGATACAGTGCTTCAATTGTTCTTGAACTAAATCTATGCTTTGATTGGCTAATAGAAGGCCAGATGCCAAATGGGTAATAAATTCTTCTTGTATCTCTAGCACCACTATAGTTCTGATTGACAGTCTCAGCCGTCTGTATTTGATTGGTCATAGCGATTGCAGCTGTGGTAGCTGCGGCAGCAGACAGCACAATGGCTGAAATTATGGCTGCCATAATTCCAAAATCTCTTTTGGCTCTCAGCAAATTAAGAATAGGAAAACTATCTGGGTTTGCCTCCACTGGGATTGGCACAAAGGAGGGAATCTTAACCATCACTGCGGTGTCCTTGGTGCTATCCCAGCATTCAGCTAAATAGCAGACTACATCAGAGCTATTACAATTTAAAGCACCACTGCTTACATTAGTGCTTATCAGAAAAAAAGTGATCTAGCACATACTGAAGTACTAGTGGCAGTATTATTTACCAAGAGGTTATTATATTGAATATTGATCAACCTGGTGTCACCTTTTTCTGGTAGCTGAAACATTATACATCACGAAGTTCTCTCCCATCATCCTAGCAAAGGGGGTCAGGGATGTATATGCCCCTTGCTCATTGGACAGCACCCATTGAAACCAAGGCCAGAGATTATGCTTGCCAGTCTTATTCTCAAAACAGTAGAATTGCTATGACCTGGCATGGGTACTGGCCAGGATCTGGCAATAGCCCACAGGGTGAGCAAATTAACCTGAATTCCCATTCCCAGTAGTAATAGTAGGGTTCGTAGTCTCATCTTCAGGAAGAGCAGAAGGCAGTTTTCGAGTCAAATGCTCAGGTACCCAAGTTGGATTTTCTTCATTCTGCGTAAAAACACAAATCGCTCCCCTGGATCGTAGTAGAATAGGATCCTGGCCTTTCCATTCTCCAGTGAGTACATCCTTTCACTTCACCTGATCCTTGGGTGGGATAGGCCACTGCCCATGGCATTCTGCTGCCAAATAGTCATGGGCATCTAAATTTAAGAAATTTAAAATAAGAAGTGCAGTGGAGATGGCAACCTTGGGGGTTGGCGGCACCTCACCAATTCCCCCTTTTTGTTTATTTAAATAAGCCTTTAATGCGCGATGGGCACGTTCAATGATTCCTTGGCCTTGAGGATTATAAGGAAGTCCTGTCAGGTGTGCAACACCCATCTGATTGCAGAAATGTTTAAACTTTTCCGAAGTATAAGCAGGGCCATTGTCGGTCTTGAGCAGCCTAGGAAGACCCCAAGCACTCCAATCCTCAAGACAGTGGGCAATGACATGAGAGGCCTTTTCCCCAGACAAGGGAGAAGCAACTATGACCCTGGAGCATGTATCGATGGAAACATGCACATACTTTAATTTTCCAAAGGCGGGGACATGGGTAACATCCATCTGCCAAACCTACAGGTGTCGAAGGCCACGGGGATTAATGCCCACATGTGGGGTGGTAATAAACGCACTGCAATTACCGCAGCGAAGCACTATTTTTCTGGCCTCTGCTCTAGAAATAGGAAAACGTCTGCGTAAGGCCTCAGCAGTAACATGAAATAAGGAATGGAACTGGGTGGCAGCTTCCACAGGAGTCAGCACAGCAAACGTAGTGGCTCTAGTAGCCAAATCGGCCAGGTTATTCCCATAAGACATTGGGCCAGGCAACCCTGAATGAGCCCTTATATGGGTGATGAAAAAAGGGGAATGCCAAGATAGTAACTCCTGCTGGATCTCCAGAAACATAGAAGCCACTGTACTAGTGGTTCTAAACATTCCCGCAACTTCTAAAGATTTATCTGAATTAACCACATAGGAGGAATCTGAAACAATATTTAATAGACTAGGGAACACTCGGAGCACTTCCAATACAATCTGACACTCAACTAATTGATGGGAATTAGGGGTAAATTGCTTAGTTACCACTTTACCGTCATGCACATAAGTAGCCAAACCAGTTTTCGATCCATCCGTATAAACAATATCCCCTGCCTAAAGGGGTTCCATGCTGGTAACCTGGGGAAAGACAAGGGGATGATATTTTGCAAAAGTCAAAATGGGGTGCCTGGGGAAGTGATTATCAAACACCCCTGAAAAGATGCACACAAGTATGGCCCAGTCATCATTTGTAGCAGCCAGCACTTGGAGCTGTTCTGCAGTATAGGGTATAACAATTTTTGTTGGATGTTTACCAAAATGAGTTACAGCTACTTTTAGTCCTCTTATAGCCAATCTTGCCACCGCTGAGTGGTACCACTCTATGGTTTTAGCCGGAGAGGTTTGTGGGTGAATGCAAAGTAAGGGGCCATTCTGCCATAACACCGCAGTGGGTAATTTAGCAGTTTGCAAAACACATAGCTCAAAAGGTTCATCAGGTTGTATCCTTACTAATTGAGCCTCAGAAAGAGTCTTCTCCACCTTTTGGAGGGCCTCTACAGCCTCCATAGACAGGGATCGCGGGGATGTTAATTGCGGATCCCCTTCCAATATATCAAACAAAGGTTTTAACTCAGCAGTAGATATTTTCAGGAATGGCCATAGCCAATTAATATCTCCCAGAAGTTTTTGAAAATCATTTAAGGTTTGTAGGTGATATCGCCTGATTTCAATTTTTTGAGGAGTAATAACTTCTGGATGTACAACGGCTCCTAAAAACTTGCCCATCAGCGATCTCTGAACCTTTTCAGTAGCTATAGTTAGCCCAAACTGTTGGAAATGTTTAATTAAGTCAGCATATGCTATCTGAAGCTCTTGAGGTTTGGATCCACAAAGGAGTATATCATCCATATAATGAAGAATCGTTAGTGATGGATATTGCCCTCTGACAGGAGTCAGGGCCTGTTGTACATATAACTGACATATAGTGGGGCTGTTTGCCATCCCCTGGGGCAAGACTTTCCATTGATAGCGCTCATCAGGCTCCACATGATTTATTGCAGGCAGAGTAAAGGCAAACCTCTCTTTATCTTTAGGATGTAAAGGAATAGAGAAAAAGCAATCCTTAATATCTATTATAATAACCTCCCATTGCTTAGGCAAGGCAGAAAGAAGCTGAAAACCACGTTGGACTGATCCATACAACTTCATTTGTGTATTAATTGCTCTAAGATCATGCAATAGTCTCCATTTTCCTGAATTCTTTTTTATAACAAATATTGGAGTATTCCAGGGTGAGCTTGAAGGTTCCAAATGTCCTAATTGCAACTGTTCCTTTACTAATTGGTGAGCGGCCTCCAGCTTTTCAGAAAAGAGAGAGGCCATTGAGGAACCCATACAGCTTCTTCTGTTATCCACGGTATGGGCATAGCCCCCTCAATGGCCCCTAAGAAAAACCCAGATCGTGACGATCGGGTTTTGCAGTGGGTTGAATTGGATCTGTAGTTCCTTGGTGATGCTTACCAATGCCTTTTCCTGGGACATACCCCATATCCCTTACCATTCATTCTCTGTGCTGGTAGGGAATTCTCATTCATAAGTTTAAGCCCTAACTCAGCCAAAATATCTCTTCCCCATAAGTTGACAGGTAAAGGAAGAACATATGGGACAAACTAACCTCCTGTCCTTCTGGGACTTTCCACTTTAAGGGCCTAGAGCTAATAGTTGGACTAGCTTCATAACCTAAACCTTGTAATGAATGGGAAGATTGAGTAATGGGCCATTTTGTAGGCCACCATTTAGTGGAGATAATGCATTTGTCTGCCCCTGTATCTAGAATTACCTCAAATGTCTTTCCTTCAATGGTTAGGATCAGAGTAGGTCGAGCGTGTAAATCGACCATAAGATATGCTGAATCAGTGCCCGTAGAGCCGAAACCCTTCTTTCCTCTTTTTGTACTTCCCGATTTAAACTGGGCATGATAACTGGGTAAAACAAGCAATTGTGCAATCCGGTCACCTGGGGAAATGGAGAAGATATCTCGTGGGGAGGAGCACATGATCTTCAAGTGGCCCTCATAATCTTGATCAATAACCCCAGGATGTACCACCAATCCTTTAAGAGTAGTAGAGGAGCGTCCTAAAAGCAGCCCAACTGTATTGGGTGGTAAAGGGCCATGAAAGTCAGAGGGGATAGGCTGCACCCCCATTTGAGGGGTTAGGACGATTCTGGAGGTGGCACGGAGGTCTAATCCTGCGGAACCCGGAGTGGCTCTCCTGAGGAAGTTTGATGAGCCCAGGTTACTGGGGAGCTGGATGCCCCATATATTTGAGGGCACTGAGGACGGGGGCCCCGTTGGACGTTTTTTGACATATCCAAGGGCTTCCCTGTTATGTCCTTTACTGACCTGCACTCATTGGCCCAATGTTTCCCTTTCTTACACTTTGGACACAGTCCTGGGGCTTTCTTTGGATTAAAGCCAGGATTCTGATTCCTGCACTCCCTTTTCATATGACCGGGCTTTCCACATTGGAAACACGTGATGCCTCTGCTAGAGAGGCCAGGCTGCTTTTGTCCTTGTAATATAGCCGCGGCTAGACCAGTACTGGTAAGTGGTCCTCCTATTTCCCTACAGGATTTCAGCCAAGCCTGCAGCCCATTAGATTTCCAGGGGAGGATTGCATTGCGGCATTCTTTGGTACATTGTTCAAAAACTAACTGTTCTATTAAGGGCATGGCCTGGTCTTGGTCTCCAAAAATCCTACCAGCAGCCTCCATCATGCGGGCCACAAAATCTGAGAAAGGCTCACTTGGTCCTTGGATGACCTTGGTCAGGTTCCCGGACACCTCTCCTCTGTTAGTTAGAGCTTTCCATGCCTTGACAGCAGTAATAGCAATCTGGGCATATACCTCCAAGGGGAAGGCAGTTTGATTATTGGCCCATTGCCTTTGTCCAGTTAATATGTCAAATGTCCAGGCAGGTTGTCCTGCTGCTGCATTTGCGTGTGCTTGTGCTTGGCAAGCATCGTGCCACAATGCTTTCCACTCAATATACTGTCCCATGCTAAGGAGACAGGCCTTTTTCACAGATTGCCAGTCTTCTGGGGTCATGGCAATGCTTGCTAGTCTTTCTACCTGTGACATGGTAAAATTAGCAGTAACCCCATAGGCACGAACAGACTCTGCCAGTTCCTTAACTTGCTTGTGCTCTAGGGGCTGATGAGAACGAACGCCATCGTCCTCAAACACAGGAATCATTTGCCTAAGTGCTCGCTGTGTTTCAGGTGGACAGAAAGAGTACTCACACTTCCCCTCTATATAAGGCGGGGGAGTGGAGGCCACCGAGGCATTAATAACTTTCGGTTTCTTCACAGTGGCTCTCCACCTAGGCCCATATCTTTCTTCCTCATATCTGGCTGCCTCTTCCTCTAATTCCTCCTCCTCCGACTCTGAGAACTCTTGCTCAGAGTCACTACCAGTCAATTCTAAGGCTTCTGATTCTTTTAATGGATACAAAGTATCCTCTCCGGATGACTTGTACTTCATCCTCCGGGGTATACCTATTTTTTCCTCCAGCGGCATTTCTTCCACCTTTTGTATCTCTTTCACTTTTGTTTTAGTAACATTTTTCTTTTTGCACGCTCCTAATTTCTCACTCTGCTCCGTTTCTGACATGCTCTCTTGAATTTTCTGTCCTGCCTTGACTATGTCCTCACATTTTAACACAGCTAGTAAGAAGACAACAGTCACTATAAACACGAGCAACAATCCCTCCATAGCAAGACTAAATCCAAAAAGGGGCATGCCTCTCGGAGCTTGCCTTTTAATTTACCTTCTCGCAGTTCTGAATCCTCTTCAGCACACTGAAGGTTCCCCTCGGCACCGGCGATGTTGGTTCCCGGGTCTCGGCACCACTTGTCGCGCGCCCAATGTCCCACCAGCAAGAACGACGCGCAGCAACAGGATTCTTCTGCGAGCAAGCCTTTACTGTGTTACAGCTCTTCTCAGTGTTACAGCTCTTCTTAGTGTTACAGCTCTTCTCAGTGTTACAGCTCTTCTCAGTGTTACAGCTCTTCTGAACAAGGACCCCGAGCAGCAAAATCACTCGGCTTATATAGACAACAGTATGCTAATTATCTCTCAGGGATTGGTGGGGCTTGGATCACCCCACTACTTGTCCTCCAGGGATTGGCGGAGAATGAATCACCTCATTAGCATATCAACGGTCAACTAACACCTGGTGCATAAACCGCACACATGCAGTTCTGCTGTTCACCACTAGAGGGAGCCCTAGCAAGGGGACAAGCCTGCACAAGCCAGACAAGGCTGGATGTCAGCGCCATCTTTGTTTCGCTGCGCCGCTCTCTACACTTCTCTACAGATGGAATATGTCCTAGAACATCTTTTGTACATGTGTCGCATCCACAAGCCATTTCTAAATATGTGGCTGTGGGTAGAACTTCTTTTGTAGATGTTTCCTGTCCCACAGTCTCTTTATGAGATAGAGTACTACTCAGAGAATCATGCTCAGTTTTGGGAAATTCTAGCATCTCTGATGTACGTGTGGAAAATTTTGGAGCCTCTCCTTTCAGGACAGAATGACCTAGAGTCCCCTGAGGAGGTAGGGGATGTTGTATCTTCTCTGCACTTTGTATAAATATGGAGTCTGCATGGCTCATTGACTGTGTGTTGTGATAAACTTGTCTCTTTTGTCCTGATGACAAGTCAGGAGGGTCCTTTTTGGTGGTAGAGGATATTTGAATAATTCTCTGTTGTATGGGGACATTGGAAGTACTGGGAGAGATAGTGAGGGTGCTAGAACATATTTTTTATGTGCAGAAGGCACAAGAGTTCTTTGGGTGGACTCAGAATTTTTAACCCATCTTGTGTGGGTGTGGAACTCTCAAGAGCCTCTTCTGAAACTGGCAATGGTCCTTGATCTAATGGTGTACATGCAGAAAGTTCTGTCTCTGCTTGGGCTGTTATGTGTGTTATGAGATTTACTTGGGGATTTTTGACTGTATTTTCTCCCCCTTGGATCATAAGTGATGATTTAAGCTCATTTTTAATAGTGGAGGACTTTGAAGTTCCTCTTGGTTTAATAGGGAAGTTCTGAAATTCCCTTTGCCATCAGAATCAGGCTTAAAACTCACTTTACCCTAGGCAGATTGCATTAGGCACTTTGGTGGAGATGAGGGACATCTTTGACTGTCTTTCGGATTGGACATAGCTCTCTGCCCTTCTTTGGCACCTGTCAATGGTACTAAAGTCTCCTGTGGAAAGGGGGCATGTCTTAATCCATTTGTGGAATATGAGTAATCACTGAGATTACCTTTAAGAGAAGAAGTTTTGCAGCCCTCTTTTTCTGATGGGGCCTGTGTAGCTCCCCTTGATGAGAGTGTGGTGTTCAAGTCTCCAACTATTGTTGTATGAAATACTATGTATGCTTTGAGCTTCAGTAAAGTTTCTTTTATGAATGTGTATGCCCTTGAATTTAGGGCATTGTTATTCAGAACTGAGAGTTTATCCTGGTATATTTTTCCTTTAATGTGTATGAAGTGTCCTTCATTATCTTTTCTCATAACTTTTGCTTGAAAATCTCTTTCATTTGAAATTAGAATGGATACCCCAGCTTGTTGCTTGGGAACATTTAATGGGAAATTGTTTTCCAGTTTTCGATCTGACTAAGTATCTGTCTTTGTCATTTAATTGTGTACATTTTATGCAAAAAATGCTATATCCTGTTTATATATACAGTCAGTTAGTGTCTGTCTTTTTAAGGGGAATTGATTTCATTGATGTTTAGTGATATCAGGTATGAATGATTGCTTTTTCCTATTATTTTTGTTGTTAGAAGTCGAATTCTGTTTCTGTGGCTATCTTCTTTCCTTTCTTTTGTTTTATTTTTTTTTTCAAAGTAGATTATTTTCTTCTTTGTCTCCTGCGTAGTTACCCTAATTGTGTTGGAATTTTACATCTATTCTCTTTTGTAGGACTCTATTTGTGGAAAGATATTGTGTAAATGTCCTATTGTTGTGGCATATCTTGGTATCTCCATCTACGGTAGTTGATAGTTTTTATAGTAACCTGGGCTGGCATTTATGTGCTTTTAGGTTCTGTGTGATATATGCCTAGGATTTTCTAGCTTCCATAGTCTCTTTTCAGAAGTCTGGTTTAATTCTGATGGGTCTGACTATTTATATTACTCAACCTTTTTCCCTTACTGCTTTTAATATTTTTCTTTGTTTTGTGCATTTTAGGTTTTGACTATTGTGTGATGGGTGAAATTTCTTTTCTGATCTAATCTATTTGGGATTCTGTATGCTTTTTGTATGTTTAAGGATGTCTCTTTCTTTAGGTTAGGGAAGTTTGCTTCTGTAATTTTTTGAGCATATTTACTGGACCTTTACGTTGGGAGTCTTCACACTCTTCTATAACTATTATTCTTAGGTTTTATCTTCTCATTCTGTCTTGGATTTCCCGGATGTATTGGGTAAGATCTTTTTTCTGTTTTGTATTTTTTGACAGTTGTGTCAATGTTTTCTGTGGTTTCTTCTGCCCCTGAGATTCTTAGTAACTCTTTCATTCTGTTGGTTGGTGCTTGCATTTATGACTCCTACTCTCTTTCTCTTTCCCAGGTATTCTATATCCGTAATGTCTTTCTTTGGGTTTACTTTGTTGTTTCTGTTTCCATTTTTACTTCCCGATGGTTTTGCTGAGTTCCTTTACCTGTTTGGTTGTGTTCTGTAATTCTTGAAGGATTTTTGTGTTTGCTCTTAAAGGGCTTCTACCTCTTTACCTGTGTTGTCCTGTATTCTTTTTTTCTTTAGTCCATCTTTATTAAATTGGTTATTTCTTATTTACATTTCAATTTTTATTACCTTTCTTGCTTTCCAAGCACACATCTCCCTAACCCCTTCTCTCCCCATCTGCCTCCCCTTTCTGCCCTCCCCACAACAATCCCATTCACTGGGGTTCAGTCTTGACAGGACTAAGGGCTTCCCCATTTACTAGTGCACTTACTAGGCTATTCACTGCTACCTATGAAGTTTGAGTCAAGGGTCAGTCCATGTATATAGTCTTTGGGTAGTGGCTGAGTCCCTGGAAACTCTGGTTGGTTGGCATTTTTGTTCGTATGAGGTCTCAAGACCTTCAAGCTCTTCAGTCCTTTCTCTGATTCCTTCAACGGAGGTCCCATTCTCAGTTTAGTGGTTTGCTGCTGGCAGTCGCATAAAAATTAGCTATATTCTGGCTGTGTCTCTCCAGAGAGATCTACATCTGTTTCCTTTCAGCCTGTACTACTTTCCTTCATGGTCCACATGTGGGGCAGGCTCTGAATGAGTTTTCTTTCTGCATCTGTTCTAAACTTTGCCTCCCTATTTCCTCCCAAGGGTATTCTTGTTCCCCTTCTAAAGAAGGAGTGAAGCATTTGCATTTTGGTCATCCTTCTTGAGTTTCATGAGGTCTGTGAATCTAGGGTATTTAGAGCCTTTGGGCTAATATTCACTTATCAATGAGTGTATACCATATGTGTTTTTCTGTGATTGGGTTACCTCACTCAGGATGATATTTTCCAGTTCCATCCATTTGCCTATGAGTTTTATAAACTCATTGTTTTTGACAGCTGAATAGTATTCCATTGTGTAGATGTACCAGATATTCTGTATCCATTTCTCTGTTGAAGAGCATGTGGTTTCTTTCTAGCTTCTGGCTATTATAAATAAGGCTTTTATGAACATGGTGGAGCACGTGTTATTTTTGAATGTTGGAGCATCTTTTGGGTATATACCCAAGCGACATATAGCTGAGTCCTCAGGTATTGCAGTGTACAATTTTCTGAGGTACTTCCAGACTGATTTCCAGAATGTACCAGTATGCAATCCCACCAAAAATGGAGTAATATTCCTCTTTCTCCACATCCTCACCAGCATTTGAAGTCACCTGCGTTTTTTATCTTAGCCATTCTGACTGAGGTAGAATCTCAGGGTTGTTTTGATATGCAATTCCCTTATAACTAAAGATGTATAACATTTCTTTAGGTCCTACTCAGCCATATGGCATGCCTCAGCTATGAATTCTTTGTTTAGCTCTGAACTCCATTTTTAATAGGGTTGTTTGGCTCCCCTCAGTCTAACTTTTTTTATCACTATTGCTCTGTAATACTGCTTAAGCTCAGGGATAGTAATTTCGGAGAAGTCCTTTTATTGTTGAGGATAGTTTTAGTCATTCTAGGTTTTTTCTTATTACAGATGAATTTGCAAATTATTCTTTCTAACTCTATGAAGACTTGGGTTGGAATTTTGATTGGGATTGCATTAAATCTTTAGATCACTTTTGGTAAAATGGCCATTTTTACTATATTAATCCTGACAACCCTTGGGAATATGACATCTTTCCATGTTCTGAAATTGTCTTAAATTTCTTTCTTCAGAGTCTTGAAGTTCTTATCATACAGATCTTTCAGTTGCTTGGTTAAAGTCACACTGAGGTATTTTATATTATATGGGACTATTATGAAGTGTGTCTTTTCGCTATTCTCTTTATTGGCTTGTTTCTCTTTCCTGTAGATGAAGAGTACTGATTTATTTGAGTTAATTTTATACACAGCCATTTTGCTGAAGGTGTTTATCAGGTTTAGCAGTTGTCCAGTTGAAATTTTAGGATCACTGAAAAATACTATCATATCATCTGTAAATAGTGATATTTTGACTTCTTTTTGCCTTTCTGTATCCCCTAGATCTCCCTTTTTTTCTGGCTGCTCTGGCTAGAATTTTGAGAACTATATTGAACAAGAAGGGAGAGAGTGGGCAGCCTTGTCTAGTCCCTGATTTTAGTAACATTGCTTCAAGTTTCTCTCCATTTCGTTTAATATTTGCTGCTGGTTTGCTGTAAATGGCTTTTACTATATTTACATATATGCCTTGAATTCCTTTTCTTTCCAGGACTTTTATGATTCAAACCTGCCAATGGGTGTAGCTATACCTTATTACCTCATCATGTGAAATAGCCAGTCATATGTGAACATGTCTATGTGCCTCGTTTAAATCCACCAATCACCGTAACTATGCATCTGCTTTTGTACGCCCGCTTCTGCTTCCCCAAACCCTATAAAAGCCCCATGCTGGAGCTGCTGGGTGTGCAAGTCCTCTGAAGAGACTGTGTGCCCACAGATACCTGTGTTTTCCAATAAATCCTCTTGCTGATTGCATCCGGAGGTCTCGGCTCGGTCATTGGGCGCTTGGGTCTCCTCCTGAGGGAAAGTTCCTCTGTGTAGGTCTTTCAAAGTTTGACTATTAATATACATGATCAACTTGATCATGATCAACTTTGACCTATCTTTGACGATTTCCGAAGAAGTGTAGCTGAAAAAGGAAAACTCACCATGATTTTGGGCATGGAGTAGGCACATAGGCTGAACTGAAAAAGAGAAGAAGATAAAGCCAGAGAAGTGGCCATATTCATTTCTTTATCCTCCTTGACTGTGAATTCTACATGCTGCACTCATTTGAATTCCTGCCACCATGTTTTCACCAGGATGAGCCAAAGGAAGGTCTCTCCTTTTTACTTTCTTCTTGTCAGGAATTTTGTTCCTATCAAAGAAATCACATGAAAAACATATACATATTATGTATACACACATATGTATGTATATTGTATATAAGTGTGTATATATATGTATATATATATATATATACATGAATATATACATCCTTCCATTCATTCATTTCTACTTTCACTTTTTTGCTTGACAACTGATTACATTCAGTTGCTCAATTACTCATTCTTCAAGCTTACATTGGGTGGTAGATTTTCTGCTTTCTGAAATAAAACAAAACTATGAAGTGGAAACTTTACAGTTCTTTGAAAATTCTGTTGGATGGTGTTTTTTTGTTTTGCAGAGATCATCATTTCAATTCGCAGAAATGGCATGGTGGCTCACAACCATCTGCATTTTGTCTGATGATTTTTTCTGTTTTGTCTGAAGAGAGTTACAGTCTACTTGTAGACATTAAATAAAAATTAATTAATTTTTAATTAATAATTAATTAATTAATTAATAAGTCAAAGTACAAATAAAGATAGCTGACATTATTTACTCGTCCTTTTTAAGTATTAAAAAAGTTCATGGTTTTGCGGCAATGTTATTGAACAAACCATATAAAAATTGTTGTGACCAAAGAGATGACTGAGAAGCCAAGTGCACTCGCGTCTCTCTCTCAGGACTGTGGTGGGCTCCATTGCCAGCACCCACATGGTGATTCACAATTGTCTTTAACTTTAGTACCAGGAGTACCCAGTGCTGTCTTTTACTTTCTGTGGTTACCACACAAGAATGTGGTGTAGAGATATGCAAGCAAGCAAAAACACCTTTATACGTAAAACAAAAAATAAAAAAAGATCATAAAAAGGTTACCTTTTTATGTTTTCAGCATTTTAGCACTTCACCACAATTTTAAATGCTGTATTTAATGGCTTAAAAATAAAAATGTGGATCAGAGATTGGCCACTAAGAGAATACAGAGCTCTCAGGAACGGTTAAATAAACGGAATACAAATCCAGATGCCTAAGAGAATTTAGAGAGAGTCTGTACTGTTATTTTCTATCTTCCTGTCACATTTCCCACATTTTTAATAGGGTACAGAGTAGGGAACTATGAATCATATTTCCTAGGTGAGTAGCAAATCAAGAGTGTCCCTGCCAGCAGGGACCAAGTTATTCAGGTTCCCAAAGGGGTGCTACCCTTATTCAAAGTAAGGGGGTGTATATTGGGGCTGCTTAAAAGTAGGCAAAGACACTTGTCATCAATAAAACAAGAAAATTTGATTAAATACTGTTTCTTAACTCTTTCCTCTCTCCCTGAGTGAGCACTTGATCTTTCCTATGAATCAAGCCTCCTTAGACAATATCTTCCTCATGGCGATGGGATGACATTTATTCTACCAGTCTTACTTCCTTCTCCAGTGATGCACGAGCGATGCAGACTGAAGAGTCCTCAATCTCTCCGCGAGGATCTCTAATCTCCATCGTCCAGTAGATGGCTGTACTTCGGGGTCCCTGTTCAGGTGCCACTTGTCCCCACCAGTGGGGACCCAGTTATTCAGGGTCCCAAAGGAGCGCTACACTTGGGCCTAAATGGGGGGCGAGAGAAGAATGAGACCAAGCAAAAGTTCTGTTGTCAATATCTCGTTTATTGAGAGAAATGTACAGCATTTAAAGCTCTGAGGCAGGAATGGAAGTGGGAATTGAATCTTAGGATGTGGGAGTTTGGGGGGTGCCCAAGTATGTAAGGTGAATCACTACACTGCAAGTTATCCTCCTATAACAAAGAGGCAACGGTTTTTTGGGGACATGTTCTTTGAAAAGGTCGAACCCTTCTCAGGAATCTGCTCAGGGACATCCGGTGTTTTGCTCAGGCTGAAATATCCTGTCATTGCTCCCAGAGTCTTTCTGGGAGAGGGTCTTAGAGGAG
Source organism: Rattus norvegicus (assembly GCF_021556685.1). Taxonomy (NCBI): domain Eukaryota; kingdom Metazoa; phylum Chordata; class Mammalia; order Rodentia; family Muridae; genus Rattus; species Rattus norvegicus. The sequence continues at coordinate 23,145,904 of NC_141555.1, forward strand.
TATGTGTGGCCAAGAGTCACGTAGCCCCTCTGAGCTAAACAGTCACAAAACGGCCATACCCAAATCCAATATGGCTCACTACAAGAATATGCATGTGACTAATTTCTAGCCAGCAACATATGAACAGAGACCACAGTCAAAATGTGTGCCATTTTCTTCTTTATGTTTACCCTCCCTAGTACTGAAGATCAAATTCCTATATACTTAAATATAGTTTCTTTATTCAATATCAGGAATGTATGTGTAAAGTTACAATACCTGGTGTTGGGAATTGTTTTATTTTTGGCTCCCAAAATGCCACACTTCCAGACATGAGAGTCCCTGAGAGCTACAACTGATAATAAAGAGTTGCCATAGCCAATAGGTGGGCAGAAAGACAGAAAGCGTCGGCAAGGGATTGGGAGAGAGGGGAGGATGAAGAAAATCACCATGATCCAGTGTTAGAAGGACCAGAGTTAAGAGCTACAGGAGAGAAAACAGCCTACTATGTAGGTGAAAAAGAATAGAACCCAACTGGAGAGTGGGGTGTTTCCCAGAAGGTAACAGAGCACCAAAGATAAAACATAGATTTAAAAGGTGTTCAACCTGGCATGCTGGGTACAAGGGAGATGGTAGTGAGAGATAGAGTTTTAATTAGCCCAAAACTCATCAACAGGACTTGTCTCAGGAAGACAGATTGTTAAAAATACAAGAGAACTATTTTGCTTATCACCTTGTGTGAGCAACTGTTCTTTGTTCTGACCCTGTGATGTTTATTTAAGCCCCTACTTGTGCTTTCCAGCCATTGTGTCCTACAGAGAGCTCCCCAGGAAACCGGTAGCCCAAGCCTAACCAGAGGTGTTTCAAATACATATGCTTCATCAATTCTGACAAACTTTTAAAAATAATGAGGACCTGAAGACTGACCCTTCTCCTGATTTAGTAGCTCTGTTCCAGGAACCAGGGGGCCATTAAAAACTTTTGATGTCCCATTATCTCCTGGAGCCATAAAACAATCCTGTAACTGGCGGTACATTCCCCTTTGACATCCCCCCATCCCCTGGGGCTCACAGTCTCTGCCTTTAAATACTCTTTCTCCCAGCCTCTCAGAGTTGAGACCACTGTCTCCTGCGTGGGATACGTGTTGGCCCAGAGATCTCCATAATAGATCTCCATAATAATCCTTGCCTTTGTTTATTACATCCAAACGGTCTCTCTGTGTCTGGGGTTAGCGATTTCCCAAGACTTGAATAAGGGTCTATCTGCCTGGGATCTTTCAGTAGCAGTCAGGAAGATTACAAATGTCCAGACATTGAGTGTGTGTGTGTGTGTGTGTGTGTGTGTGTGTGTGTGTGTGTGTGTGTCTGTCTGTCTGTCTGTCTGTCTGTCTTTCATTCTCGAAACTAGTGAACTCTTGGGCAGGTGCCATGACTGTACTACAGAGCCAAAGATGTTTAATTGATTCACTACAGTCTCGTACATTGAGGTCCCAAGTGAGGGTCGAATTAACCTGGACACAGTCGTTACATAGCCCAGTCATCCAATGTACAGTTTATTCAGTTTCAACTTCTTTTAAAGGAAAAGCAGGATAAAAGTTTCCCACTGTCTCTAGTTGTCACCAGAAACTATTTCTCTAGCAATAGCACATCTTGTATCAAAGTAACCCGAACCTCCTTGCAGACTGAGAAATCTGTCAGCAGTCCAACTGTTAGGTGTATTAGAGGTGCTGCTGCCTAATTAAGGTATAAACAAAGTTACTTTCTCATGAGAAAATGACCATGAAGTCCATGTCTTCAGGTTTACAGTGGATTTGGCAGACAGAGCACCAGGACCCTCTGCTTGAGGAAGTTGCCTCCTCTGTATCTCAGTGTGGTGAGAATGATCTTACCATCTTAGGGTGCACTGCAGCTGGCAAGCTAGGAGCAGCCGCCTCATGACATATCTCTAAGTTAAAGAAAAATAGTGTCAACCCTAATCCTTAGAGAATGTCTAAGCAGACAGAGGGAACTTTGGTGCTGAATAGCCAGAGAAATCTTGCCCTCTGTGGATTGGCTGCCTACTTTTGGGCTTTCACAGGCAAGGGAAAAGTCTCAGTATTCACACCGGATCCAGTCTTTTTCAATAGCTTGGTTTGTCCCCCAATTAACTTAGGAACACTTAGTAATTAATTATTAGTTATTTGTTCCACATTTCAGCTACATAATTAAGACTGTGCATAAAATGGGATAAATGAAAAGAAGTAAATTCTTAGTAATCTCTGATGTAAGACTCAGGGACTTTAGAGAATTATACAACCTTTGTTGTGTAACTGAACCTCCAAGAAGTTCCTCTTAAACCTCGAGTGTGACCAAAGCAAGACTGGGCCAGAAAGCAACATTCTGGTTCACTTTTATACTAGACTTAAGGACAATCATACACAATACACTCATCAATCACAGTCATTTTTTTTTTTCTTCTCATGCTCACATGGAAAGTCATGGAGACAGAAACTCAGATGATAAACTTCAGTCCAGACAAAGTAAGCCAATTAAAATAACAACAACAATAAAGAAACCTGGTTTGGTGGCACAAACCTTTGCTGGGCAGACAGAGACACCATGTCCTCATTAGCCAGCCAGCCTAGCTGATCTGTCCTATTCCAAATCAATGAAAACTCCTGTTTTATAAAAATGGTGGATGGAACCTGAAGAGTAACACCTAAAGTTGTCCTCTGGCCTCAAAACATGAAAGCTCACACATGCAGAGCCACAGGACCAAATTAGCCTGTAAAAGGTTTTTCATGAGCCTGGACGATAACCAAATGGGTAAAGGTTCTTGTGTGGCAAAGCCTGATGTAATCAGTTCAATACCTTGGATGTACACGGGAACCTGACTCGTACCAGACACCCCTGACCTCCATTCTTTGAGATTTCTCTGCTGCTCTGTATTGTAATGCTAACTGCAGTCCTGCAAGGACTGATTGTCCCAGAGACCAGAGAGTTCACATGGAGGCTCAGGTGATACTATGTACACTTGTGTCCCCAAATTATTTCTGATAGGTGAATAAAGAGGCCAACTTTAGACAGCTGGGCAGAAGACACACAGGCAGGGTTTAGCATCCCAGGACTTCTGGAATCAGAGAAGAACCACGATTGGTAAATTAGGTGAAGGGATGTGGGTTGGCTAATTGGAGTTAAGAGCAACTCAGATGAAACACAGCAAATTATATAGTGGGAACTTTAGCTGTGAAACAGACATAACAGCCAGAGGATGCATATCTGCCAAGCTCCTGTGCTGATTAAAGCTTAATGTAAATATAAAGCTTGTGGATATCTTTTATCTGGGAACTAAGTGGTCAGAGACAGGGGAGAAAACCTAGGTTTGTACAATAATAATAATTTGTACAACATCTATACACAAAATTCCTGCCACCCTACATATACAAATAATAAATGTAATATTTGAAAGGGTGATAAGGAACTCGTCATCAACCATGAGGATCCAAATTCTATCACTAAAACACATGTGGTAGGAGGACAAACTTCTTAGTCCTTCTCCTCTGACCTCCATATATGTGCACTAACACATATTGACATATGCACACAGAACGATAATGCATTAATTAACAGATTGATTAATTAATTAATTATTTAATTAAAGGTTTTCAAATCATCTGTTCTTGGCCCCCACTCACTTCTGTCTTGGGTTTACACAGCTCACTTCCCCACATCTGCCTCTCCTTCTCACCTGCCCGTCATGCTTGCATGTGTGTTTCCCCTCCCTTAGTGTCCATGCTTAAATCTATGTTCGCCTCTTTATAAAACAGCTCTGATGACTAGACAGATGGTTCCCAGTTTAAAAGAATTTGCTGTGCTCCAAATCCCAGCATCCTGCAAACACCAGTCACTGCAGCTGCCAGGAATCAGACAACATCCTCTTAAGCAGAAATAATGTAATACTGCCAGTAATTTGAGGAACACACATTTACAAATAAATGGTAGAAATGCAAATTTTGTCTGTTTAAAATGAAGCTCACAAGAGTTGGGATCTGGGTCATGAATCAAAGGGAAGTAAAATTCTGGTTCCTTTTATACCATGTGAGACAATCAAGTACTGTTATCTCTGCAAACCTGTTCCTTCTCATTTGCCAAATTTAAATAGTGCTTTGGGATGTTAATTGGGAAACCACTTAGAAAAGAGTCCAGAAGCATAGTCCAAACACAGTAATTTACCAACTATTATTATATTTTGGAGCAAATGTTTAAAAAGAAGTAGTGTTTCACATTCATTTTTAAGTGTCGGCACAAGGCTTTCAATCCGATGACTTAAGTAAGAGACTGAGATATAAAAGGAATTACAAAACACAATTTGCCATGGGAAAATGAAGTAAAAATACACTCCAACTTGAGAACCAGCATATAACATGTCGGAAAACTCCTAGTACAAAATGGGAGAAAACAACATACTAAAGATAATAAGATACCTTTCATTCCTTAACAATTCCTGAGATCTTCTAGGGTTTTCCTGTCTGAATAAAGGATGCCCCGGTAAGTTCTCTTATCACCACAATTGCATTTCCAGTAGAACATCAAATCAACACCTAGGTAAGAAAAGGCATCTGTAGCTTTCTCATTTTCAACAACTCATTTTTATTTCATTCTAGACTTACAGAGAAACTACTTAGAAAGTCAAAAAAATTTTGCCAAGGAACAAAATTTCAGTCAAAAAATAAATATGCATTCTATTTTATCTTTTGACAACAATAAAAAGATGTCAGAGAACAAGAAATGGTAACAAATCTTTAAGCCAAGCACTCTGGAGACAGAGGTAGGTAGGCATTATTACCATGACATGTTGCTTCAATAACATCCTCTCTCTCTCTCTCTCTCTCTCTCTCTCTCTCTCTCTCTCTCTCTCTCTCTCTATCACTCTCTTTCTCTCTCTATTCCCTCGCCCCCTCAGTCTCCCAATCTTTCTCTCTGAAAGATCCCAGCTGGAGTCTCAAGATGATGCGCCCCAGGAAACACTGACCCCGGACAAGCCCCCAAATGAAAGATCCTATGCAGAGTGACTCTTACTCAAGTCTTGGGAAATCATGACACAGAGAGATCGTTTTGGATGTAATAATCAAAAGCGAGGTTTATTGCGGAGACCTATTATAGAGAATTCTGGGCCAACACGTATTCCACGCAAGAGACAGTAGTGTTGACCCCGAAACTTAAAGTCAGGGATTTATATAGGGAAAGCTAGGGGGGTTGGCGGGGTTACACACAATTGGCTAATTTTTGCCGCGGTTATAAGAGATTGGCTCCTTCAAACAGACAACACAGCAGAAGAGTATGTGCTGACTGGGGTGTAAAGGATTTTAGAAGCTAGGGGCATATCAGGGTTTGAAAGACATCTGGTTAAGGTGTGAGTCTGAGTAAATTGGGGGAAGTGCCCTTCTGTATCTTAGTGACAAGTCAGACTTGTCTGTAGGTCAGGCCCCGCCCTGTCTGGATTTTGAAACTTGTTCTTTTCATTTATATTTTAAACCTTTAATCTCTATAATTTTCTTTTCATTCCCCTCTTCTTCTATTAAGTAATTCTAATCTTAGAATTTCGTTATCAAATCTCGTATTTGGTCTCACCAGTTGTCCTAACTGACTGGTATTGTTGTGTCAGAACCATTAACCGCACAGCACCCACTCGATTTTTAACAAAAGCAATTAACCTGTTTGTCACGCTGGGGCCAAAACCTAAGTCAAGAAAATCACTAGTAATGGCCCAGCTATAGAAGAGAGTAGGGTAGTCATCTAGGGAGACCGAGTGAACCAAGACTCAACCAACCTTGTTGAGCGTCACTATCTTTTTGTAGAAGTCAAGCCTTTAACTAGTTTCTTTAACACACATGGACCTATAATCCGAAGCAGAAGCAAAACTAAGAAGGGTCCCATAAGGGAAGATATCAGAGTAGTCATCCAAGGCGATCTACTAAACCAGTTCTTGAACCATCCCTGATGTGTTTCTCTGTCTTTTGTCTAATCTTTTTCTAAGTTTATTCATGGAGTCTTTAATTATTCCTGAATGATCTGTATATGAGCAACATTTTTCTTTTAGTGTAACACACAGACTCCTTCTTTAAGTATTATCAGGTCTAATCTTCTCCCATTTTGAAGGACTACCTCTGAGAGGGAGGTTAGGTATTCTTGGAGGTCAGCTAAAAAGTCTTTTACTCTTTTTATATCTGTGTCAATGACAGTACTGAATTCTATATAAGCCTTGTATTGTAGGGCAACAGCAGATGTCTTTTGCTGCCCTTGCAGCAACTAGATAGTCTTAAGTAATTCTCAATTCTTTTTTGTCTTATTAAGTCTTTAGCATCAGGATTCTCATGTGGACACTATCTAAACCTATACATCAAGGTCATGACTAGCTTTCAGAACTTCTAAAATTATATAGACTGTGATCCCTGAGGCACAGTCCCAAGAAGTGTTAGGAGTATTAACATATGTAATGCTACAACATTTGTAATATAAATTAAGCCTATTCCCACACCTATCCCGATGGAACCCAGGACAAACAACTGAGTGTCCCTCTAGGTCCCAGCACTTAGCCCCAACAGCTAGTACACGGCTGGTGAGGTCTGAGAATTCAAAGCTGTCAGGGTTGTCAGCAGCACAGGGTATGGTCCTTTTCAGTGAGATTCAGATATCTGGGATTGGTGTCATCATATATAGCCCAGTCTCCGACCTGGAACTGATGAGATGTCTAGGCTGCTGTCAGCTGTGAGCAGATTTCTTTCTGTATCACCTATAGGTCTTTTAGCCTGGCATATAAGTCATTATTACCATGACATGTTATTTCAATAACATCATCTAATATAGTCAGAGAAGCTGAGGCCCCCATATAATATTTCAAAGGGGATAAGGCTGAATCTGGAAGGGATATTTCTTGCTCTGAAGAGAGCAAGAGGGAAGGAGTGCCACCCAGTCTGTGCCAGTCTCCATGGTCAATTTGATAAGGGTCTCTTTTAGAGTTTTATTTATTTATTATATCTGTCTTGAACTTTGAGGTCTGTCAATAAAATGTAATTTCTAATAGACCTCTAAATATTTGGCCACACCCTGGCTTACCTTGGCAACGAAAGTAGGGCCGTTGTCCGACCAGATTACCTTGGGCATTCTAAATCAGAGGAAGATTTCTTCCAGTATCTTCTTGATGATTGTACAGGCTGTCTCTTGTTTGGTGAGGAAAGTTTCTGTCTATTCCTGAAAAGGTTTCTACAATCACTAGGAGATACTCGTGATCATATTTTCTTGGTTTTATGTCAGTGAAGTTCACTTTGACTTCTCACTAAACTCTCTCAGTTTATTTGTCCTGTTTGTTTGTTAAGCATTTACTTATTGACATCTCTTATATTTTTTTATTGTCTCTCTGGCTAGAATCTTAAAGTCTATTATATATAACTTAACTACTTGGACAAGCTTCTTATCTAAGTTAGTACATTTTTGTATTTGGCAAAGTGAGTCTTTCTTTGTACTCTGGGGAGTATAGCTTCCCCCTCAAGTGTATCGCACTCCTTTTATCTTTTAAGCAATTTGGGCCTTTTCTAAGTGAGCCCATCCCTTCTTCCGATCCTAGTTCTCAGTGGCTGTCTCTTGTAGGCCTGTAACCAGGGTAGGCTCTTGGATAGCCATTTCTCGAGCCAGTTTATCTGTTTTTTTACTGCCCCATGTCACTGAATCTCTTCATTTGTGATGTTTTGTGCAGTGAATAATACTCACAGTTGTTGGGTTCACCAGGGCATCCAAGAGATGGTAAAGGCATCTGCGGCGCTGATGTGCTGGGGGTTTGGGGTTCAGCCATTCCAGGTGACATTGTGTTGACCACCATGGCAGCACCCGCTTATATCTGAACTTTATGAAGAGAACTGTTCCTTTGTGTGGACAAGGTCCTCGACTTTTAGCAGGGGTCAATCAGCCAGTAGCAGAGGTCTTTTCTCTTCCCATGGGCTTCTGTCAGTGCTTGACACTCGTGCTGTGGTGGCTCCAGGTCCGGATTGGGCAGCAAAGTGACTAGATTGCCCCCAACAGGTGGAGAATCTAGTCCATGGCAACTGGCCAGTGGTCCCATCTTCTGGGACATTTTATTTAAAGGCAAAACATCAGCCACTCTACCACAGTTTAAGTCCTGGACTGGGTGATAATTGTTAGAGCCCAGCTGGCAGTAATGGTGTGTTCTAGGCAGAACAGCTCTAAGCCACACATCTCCCAGCATCAGGTACTGGTGCACTGAGATAGGTCTTAAGCTCCACATACACAGTCTGTAGATATGCATGCACATGGCCCCACCCAGCCATTTCAGCCCACATAAGCCATTTTGGAGAGCAAATTTCTCATGAGCAATGGATGGGGGTAGTCAGGGATGACCATGAACTGGTGGGTTACCCAGCCCACGCCAAGGTCCACTGTTCTTCGGGCAGTCTATAAATTTTGTTTGCTGTCAGTAGCCTCTGTACCCAAGGACTTTGGATACTGGCACACTGGGGAATAGGAGCACAGAGTGTTGGGTTCCTGTATCCACAAAACAACTGGATGGGCTTCTCTTCTATCTCTGTGTATTGCCAGCACTCTAGGACAGAGATGTTCTCTAGTGGCCCCTCTTGTTCTTCTTGGGGCAGTCCCTGACCCAGTATCCTTTTTCTTTGTAATAGGCACAATGATCTTTAGCCAGGAATTCTCTCTTTAGCTCTCTAATTTCTTCTTTTTTGTCTCTTTTTTCTCTGGCTTCCTGATCTTTTTACCCTCTTTTTTTTGTCTCTCTGTTTAACCTTACTTTCTCTGTAACTTATACTAACTCTCAGCAATTTACAATAACTCTCTCAGTGACTTAGCTTAACCCTTCAAGTTTCTGTAACTTTCTCTTTATATCTTTTCCTTATCTTAGTCAGATTGGTGGGGCATTTTTTAGCCCCTCCGAGACCCACCCTTGGAGTCTGGCGGCAGACCTGGAGCACTTCCTACATTCAGGTGTCTGAAGATAGCAGGCAGAAGTGAGTTCCGTGTCTGGAACATTTTTCTCTGGTCTCTAGTAGGATTCTGTCTTTCCTCGGTGCTAAAGAAGACCTGTAACAGTTACTAACAAGCATCTCAAATGGGATGGTGAGAAAACAAGAGAATCTTGAGAATAGAGGTTCACTGAAGAGGGCAAATAGCATTTAGTCACACAGCTAAGCCAGGAGGCTTTCGTGGGACAAAAAGGCCTTGTGTCTGTGAAACAGAAAAGTGAGCATTGGGGCAGCATATCTGTTACCAGCTGTCTCTCTGGACATAGATTTTCCCTCAAGGAATATCTCTCTTCAGTGTGAGTTTGGTGGCTTTGCCTCTCAAGAGAACCAGCATCCAAATGGCACTAGGCTTCTAGTAACAACTCATAACAACAGGATGGAGAGATGGTTAGAACCTGGGTGCTAGATACTAATCAGCTGACAAAAGAATGGTATCCAGTTCACTTGGGACTTCATGTCTCTTATATCTAATAAAGAGGTTGTTAATACTATAGTACCAACCTTTTATATATATATATATATATATATATATCTGAATACCAGAACTGCAGTAGTAGTCCTTCACCAAGCTGTCTCACTGGGTTAAAGGCCCATGGAAAGAAAACATTAAATTTTGACTGGCAAAACAAAGTTTTTCACAGTTTGTTGTAGATTTTTTTGAAACTATTTTAGGGGCTTCTCTGCCCCCCAACCTGGGGCAACGCTCCTTAGGGAAGGAGGCTCAAGAGAGAAAGATAAAACTCCTGGCAGAAAACAATTTCTCTCAAACAAATTAATTTTAACTTTTAACTTAAGCACCAAGAGGATCAAGTAAAACTCTTTGATGAAAAAGCAAAAAGTTTCATGATTTCAAACACAGTTGTCAGTCCAAATTCAAAAATGAAACAAAATCCAAAAAGACACTAGACAATACTACACAAAAAACAAACCAGACAAACAATACCAAGACAAAGCATCCTATTACCAATTTCCACAGATGACTGGTACCTTTAGTACCTTGTCCAAACTGCAGCTTAACCTTAGCTGCTTCTGCGATGAGACGGAACATCTCATTTTCCCTCCCTACAGAATTCCAGAGTGTCCTCTTGTCCTAACATCCGTCCAATGGTCCACCATAAAAGACAAAGGGGTTATCACAGTCTGCCCCATGGCAAAGAAAAAGAACACCAAACACAGAAACACAATACAGACAACAGACACTAATAAGTCCAAGCACACTTGTCTGCCCCTATACTTAAATAGGCAGATGAATGCGACCTCCAACGGAGTGGGATTTTTCGTCCCCTCCTGCCTAGGTAAAAGGAGCACTCCGTCTCCTCTGTTCTAGAAAGCCACAGTCAGGTCCTCCTGACTACCTACAGCTGGGCTCTCCTGACTGTCCTCCACCTGTGAAATGTCTTCCAGGGGCCCCACCTTGCGGGCCCAGGGGCATCCCACACTTCCACAGCCAGAGGATCCTTAGGAATCACTAAGGCAGCTGCACAAAGTCGGATTCTACTTCCACTCTCAAGCACTGACTAGAGTAAGATTCCACTTTTATACTCTAAGCGTCGTCCAGAGTGTGATTCCCAATCGGTACCAACACGCACATGCGCACCCATACACATGGCGGAACCAAAACAGAGAGAAACACAGACTGACCAATGCGGCGCCGCTCACACAGAAACACTCAGACAAAAATCAAACTCACCTCCAAGGGGTCTTCAGAGTCTGGGGTGGTTGTGAATATCCTAGACGAGCCCCCAAATAAAAGATCCCAGCTCGAGTTTCAAGATGGCGTGCCCCAGGAAACAATGATCCCGGACGAGCCCCCAAATGAAAGATTCTACACAGAGAGACTCTTATTCAAGTCTTGGGGAATCACCGACCCCAGACACAGAGAGACCATTTTGGATATAATAAGCAAAGGCGAGGTTTATTACGGAGACCTATTACAGAGAACTCTGGGCCGACACGTATCCGCACAAGAGATAGAGGTGTTGACCCCGGAACTTAAAAGTCAGGGGTTTATATAGGGAAAGCTAGGAGGTTTGGTGGGGTTACACACAATTGGCTAATATTTGCCACGGCTATAAGTGATTGGATCTTTCAAACAGACAACACAGCAGAAGAGTACATGCTGACTAGGGTGAACAGGATTTTAGAAGCTAGTGTCATATTAGGGTTTGAAAGACATCTGGTTAAGGTGTGACTCTGAGTAAGCTGGGAGAGGTGCCCTTCTTTATCATAGTGGCCTGTCAGTCTTGGCTGTAGGTCAGGCCCCACCCTGTCTGGATTTTGAAACTTATTCTTTTTATTTTATATTTTAAACCTTTAATCTGTATATTTTTATTTTCTCTCCCCTCTTCCACACTCTCTGACTCCTCCATTTCTCTGCCTGCACTCCCATCTCAACTCCCCTTCCCATGCCCCTAAATAAACTCTATTCTATACTAGTCCCCATGGAATGACTGGTGTCTGGATGTGCAGGGAAGGATGCCTCAGCATGGGCTGGCTGAGGTATCCCCTCCCAGTACACTCTTTAATCATAACTTTGGCTTTTTTGACCAAGCCATCTCAGTCATTCAACATGTTCTCCAGGGCAGGAGTGAGGATTACAAAGGAAAGGACAATTGGGCCACATGTAATATTACTCCAGCCAGTTCTGAGGCTGAAGTAGCTTTATTTTTCTCAGTCTGCTTTTATGTCACTTTAATTACATGCAGAATGATCAGATCAATTCTGAGTCGAGGTGATAAACAAAATCCTGTAAACCACTTTTGGGGACTAATCAGGATGACTAATACAAAAGGACTGCCGCACAAGCTTCAGCTGAGCATGCTCTGAGCTTTGCATTAACTCAAATGTAAATGTTCTTAATCAGGGTCTATTTTCTTAGTTCAACCCAAAAGCAAGATTTCTGCCTCAGGATTTTTCTTTTGTTCTGAGAATGTGAGATTCCTGCTAAGTGTCTAGAAGCAAGTAGCAACAGAAAGGTTCTCTACACTTTTTTATAAAACACATCAATTCTAACAGGTGGAACTGTGCTGTACGGAATGTTTGAGAAGCTTGAGTGAAGCAAGCAGGAAACAAAACATTGTCATACTTCAGTGAAACCTCACCCTCCAGTACTGAGGATGACCTGAGCTACAGTGTCCATAGCCGTAATTTCTCAATGATAGGGAGATACTTTATCATTGGATATCTCTTTATTTTAAACTGCCATGTTATTTTTTTAAGGATGCACGCATGATATGCATGATATTTATTTATTTGATTGTCAGTTTTTATGTATGTAATGTGTGTGGGTATTTTGTCTGCATGTATGTGGTGTCCACATGAATGTCGGATGCTTAGAAAGCCAAAGAAGGTGTAAGATCATCTCGGTTGTGAGTTCACAGGTACTTGCTAGAATTGAACTTGGGTCCTTTGTGAGAACAGCCAATGCTCTCAACCACTGAGCCATTCTCCCTGGTTAAGCCATCCCTAAATAGGAGTTGGAAGTGCCATTTCCACATCTAGATACTAGAATAAAGAGTTCTAGTATATCCCTTGCTTGAGTGTCCAGAACCTTACAGGGGTATCTGAAAAGATCTTCCCAGTACAGGCACAATACCTCTGAGACTTTCACATGCTCACCCCAGCTTTAGTCACCTTGATGGTGGCCTGAGTCGTTCAAAATGGAAGTTATAAAAAGTTCTTAAGAAGCCGTGGCTTTTTGTTTATCTTTTGGTTTTTACTGTCTTTGATGAAAGGCTGGATTATAGGAAAGAGTTTTTGAACATGAATTTGGGATCATAGAATTCACATCCAACAAACTGGGCTCAGAGGTGGAGAGAGAGGTGGAGAGTGGAGACTCAGAAGGTACTTGAGAACTGTCCAAAGCTACATCCCATTTCCCCTTGCAACTGCAAGAGCAGGAGAGACCATTTTCTGAGTTGTACTGTTTTGTATTGCACTGGGCTTGGTAATGAGAAAGCGCAATGCCTTCCTTTGTAGCCTCAGAATCCAGGGTCTCCTATGTCAGTTCCCCAAGTATCAGGAGGAAAGGTGTGCACTGCCACAGCTCTATCAGGAACTTGAAGATTGATGTATTCTGTTGTCTTCCTCATGCGCTAAGGCTCCATGTCAGTAGCATCTTTCAGGACTGTTCCTCTGCAGCTCTGAAACCTTTTTTTTTCTTTTTTTTAATGTAAAGCAAGATTATTTTAAGTTTAAGTAGTGTTCTTAAACTACCACAACTTGGTAAATAATGTGAATTTTTAAAGTCATCTTAAAAGTCTGAGTTTTGCTTTCATTTTTCTTGTTTTTTAATGAGTTGTTAAAAAGATGAAGCCTATTCTAACAGGATAAATATTTTTAACCATTTCATGTTGAGTAAATGAAGGCTCACAAATGAGAAGTAGTCCTCAATGAGGAAAACAAAAAGCTGTTGTCTACAAGGGACAGTGCACACACACAAACAAAAAGAACTGTGTAAAAATAACTAACTTATCTTGAACACATGGGCACTAGAGAAAATTTCCTGAACAAAACACCAATGGCTTATGCTCTAAGATCAAGAATTGACAAATGGGACCTCATAAAACTGCAAAGCTTCTGTAAGGCAAAGGACACTGTGGTTAGGACAAAATGGCAACCAATAGATTGGGAAAAGACCTTAACAATCCTACAACACATAGACACCTTATATCGAAAATATACAAAGAACTCAAGAAATTAGACCGCAGGGAAACAAATAACCCTATTAAAATAGGGTTCAGAGCTAAGCAAAGAATTCACAGCTGAGGAATGTCAAATGGCTGAGAAACACCTAAAGAAATGTTCAACATCTTTAGTCATAAGGGAAATGCAAAGGAAAACAACCCTGAGATTTCACCTCACACCAGGGAGAATGGCTAAGACCAAAAACTCAAGTGACAGAAAATGCTGGTGAGGATGTGGAGAAAGAAGAACACTCCTCCATTGTTGGTGGGATTTCTGACTGGTACAATCATTCTGGAAATCAGTCTGGAGGTTCCTCAGAAAACTGGACATTGAAATGCCTGAGGATCCAGCTATACCTCTCTTGGGCATATACCCAAAAGATGCCCCAACATATAAAAAACAAACGTGCTCCACTATGTTCATAGCAGCCTTATTTATAATAGCCAGAAGCTGGAAAGAACCCAGATGCCCTTCAACAGAGGAATGGATACAGAAAATGTGCAACATCTATTCAATGGAATATTATTCAGCTGTCAAAAACAATGACTTTATGAAATTCATAGGCAAATGGGTGGAACTGGAAAATATCATCCTGAGTGTGGTAACCCAATCACAGAAAAACACACATGGCATGCCCTCATTGATAAGTGGCTATTAGACCAAATGCTTGAATTATCCTAGATGCCTAGAAGAAATGAAAGTCAAGACGGATGAACAAAATGTGAATGCTTCACTCCTTCTTTAAAAGGGGAACAAAAATACCCTTAGCAGGGAATAGAGAGGCAAAATTTAGAACAGAGGCAGAAATAACACTCATTCTGAGTGTGCCCCACATTTGGCCCATACATATACAGCCACTCATTTAGATAAGACAGATGAAGCAAAGAAGTGCAGACCAACAGGAACCGGATGTAGATCGCTCCTGAGAGACACAACCAGAATACATCAAATACATAGGCGAATGCCAGCAGCAAACCACTGAACTGAGAACGGGACCCCCTTGACGGAATCAGAGAAAGAACTCAAAGAGCTTGAAGGAGCTCGAGATCCCTTATGAACAACATTGCCAAGCAACCAGAGCTTCCAGGGACTAAGTCACAACCTAATGAGTATACATGGACTGACCGTGGACTCTGATAGCAATGAATATTCTACTAAGATCACCAGTGGAAGGGGAAGCCCTTGATCCTGCTAAGACTGAACCCCCAGTGGACGTGATTGTTGGGGGAAAGGTGGCAATGGGATGAGTGGGGAGGGTAACAACCCATAAAGAAGGGGAGGGGAGGGATTAGGGGGATGTTTGCCGGGAAAGGGAATAATACTCTAAACGTAAATAAGAAACACTCAAGTTAATAATAAAAAAGAAAAAAAAAGAAAAAAGAAAGTCGTAGACAAATTGAGGGAACTAGAAAATATCATCATGTGTGAGGCAAACAAATCACAGAAAAACACACATGGTATGCAATCACCAAATGTGTGTATTGGCTCAGAATCTCAAATTACTCATGACACTGTCTACAGACCACTAGAAGGTCAAGAAAAGGAAACCCAACATATGCTTGCTTCAGTCCTTTTTAGAAGGGGGAAAAATATCCATCAGTTTACAGCAGAGACTGAACGAATGCCATTCAAAGCATGCAATTCATGTGGCATATATATATATATATATATATATATGTATATATATATATATATATATATATATATATATATATATAAAATCAACCACCAAAACTAGATAAGATTGATGAAGCTAAGAAGTGCATGCTGACAGGAACCAGATATAGATCTTCACCGAGAGACACAGGTAGACCATATCAAATACAGAAGTCAATGCTAGAGGCAAACCAGCCCACTGACAACAGACCTCCTGTTCGTAGATTTTAAGAAAGGATTACAAGAGCTGAAGGGGACTTCTGAGAGCCTCATGAGCAGGTAAGGATGTTTCTAGATATTGTTGTGTAATTGTGGAAGTTCCAAGAAAAATTTCTTCTGCTGGAGAAGTGGAAACAGACTTTCGAATAGAAGTGTCAGGTTCCCTAGGCTTCTTGATAGGCAAAACAGGTTCCTAGGACCCTTCAGAAGATAAGGTAAAATCCAGAGATGTTGAGGTATTTGGCAGATGTTCTGGGTCTGCATGTGGGTATAAAGAAGGACTGGCAACACTTTGAGCATATTTGGAAGAGTTTGTAGTATCTTCTGTATTTGGGGAAGTTAGCTGATCTTGAGGATTCAGGAAGTTCCTATAGACTCCTGTGAAGTTTGCAGAGGTCATATACATTCTTTTGCACTAATGGAATCCAAGGAATCCCTTTCCTCAGATGCTGAGGATGCTACAGTCACTGGTGTTTGCATATCATGTTACACCACTCCTCCTTCACATATGGTTGGATACATAACCTTCTCTACAGTTGGAATATGTCCTACAACATCTTTTGTACATGTTTCACAGCCACAGGCCATTTCTAAAGAAGTGGCTGTGGGTAGAACTCCTTTTGTAGATATTTCTCATCCCACAGTCTCTTTATTAGATAGAGTACTACTCAGAGAATCCTGCTCAGTTTTGGGAAATTCTAGCATCTCTCATGTATATGTGGAAAATTTTGGAGCCAATCTTTTCAGGACAGAATGACCTAGAATCCCCTGAGGAGGTAGGGGATATTTTATCTTCTCTGTACATTGTATAAATATGGAGTCTGCATGGCTCATTGAGTGTGCGGTGATAAACTTGTCACTTTTGGGACTGATGACAAGTCAGTAGAGTGCTTTTCAGTGGTAGAGAATATTTGAATAAATCTCCGTTGTATAGGGACATTGTAAGTACTGGGCTAGATGGTGAGTGTGGTAGAACATATATTTTATGTACAGAAGGCACAAGAGTTCCTTGGGTGGACTCAGAATTTTCTACCACATCCTGCGTGGGTGTGGAACTCTTAAGAGCCTCTTCTGAAACTGGCAGTGGTACTTCATCTAATGGTGTACATGCAGAAAGTTTTATCTCTACTTTGGCTGGTATGTGTGTTAGGAGGTTCACTTGGGGCTTTGTGACAGCATTTTGTCCCCTTGGACCACAAGTGTTTATTTAAGCCCATTTTTAATAGTGGAGGACTTTGAAGGTCCTCTTGGTTTAATAGGGAATTTCTGAAATCCCCTTTGTCAGCAATAATCAGTTTTCAAACTCATTTTACACGAAGCAGATTTATAAGGATCTTTGGTGGAGATGGGGGACATCTTTGATGTCTTTGTGAGTGGACATAGCTCTTTGCCCTGCTTTGGTAGTTGGAGAAGTTATTAAAGTCTCGTGTGGAGAGGGGTCAGGACTTAATCCATTTGTGGAATATGAGAAATCACTGGGAATACCTTTAAGAGAAGTCATGCAGCCCTCTTTATTTGAGGGGCTGGTTGTACCTCCCCTTGATCAAAGCGGTCTTATCCAACACACTTTGGAGGAGAATTAGAAAGATTGGAGACCTGTAGGATAGAGAATGAACATTTGAAACTCCTTTTGAAACTCTGTGGGACAGATCACCAGAAGAGTGGGCAATACTGAGACCCCAGGGAAGGAGAGACTGCCACTTATGCCCACCTGGGCCCACATCCCTAACCCAAGAGGAAACTGCATAATGCCTTTAGATAAATGTATATAGGAGCAGTCAAGCTGCAGGATTCCTGCAGTCCAAAGTGAATCTAGATCTGACCTGGTCCAAACCGCATCCTACTCCCAAATCTTGTGTAAGGTGGGGAAAACTTAGACCATCAGAGTGGCAGAAACCCCTGAGAACTATGCTAACATTCTGGACTCAAGAAAAAAAAATACCAAGCTCCATTTGAACCTTCTGTGCATAGGGACCTAGTAGCTGTAGGGGCTGGACATTTCTGGTTGCTGCCCTCATGGAGAGCTGAAAGACAGCCCGAAGAGTGACTTCAGGCCTGAGAGCAGAGGTTAAACCAACTTTTCTGCTCCAAGTGTCCTGCCTGATGGACTCAGGACACAGAAAGGCAGAATTCACATTGGGACCAGGCACTTCCAGTTTCTAGTTGGAACCTGAACCTCACTGATCCTTGCCCAGAATTCCCTGCTCCTAGATGCTGTGGGAGAGAGAGCTGATCACCCAGGATTGTAGACTAAACTGAGACTACAGGGCAGGAGAAACTGACACTTATGCCCAACATTGCCCATATCTCTGGCCCAAGAGGAAACTGCATAGTGCCTTTGTACACAGGAATATAGGAGGAGTAAAGCTGCAGGACCACCATGTTCCAGACTGTTCCAGGATCTGAACAGAACTGGTCAAACAGCTCCCTGCACCCAAATCCTGAGGGTGGGGGAACTAGAACTTCAGAGGAGCAGACACTCTTTGGAAACCAGAGGAGACTATTCTCTGCCCAGATTCCTGACTCCACAGGAAAGCACTTTGTGCAATCTGTGTATCCCACTCACAGGGGAACCAAGGAGAATTAGGTGACGGTCGTGCTGGTTCCTACCCACAGGGACAGCTGAAAGCCAGTGGACAGGAGAAACTACACGCCTGAGAGAAGAATACTCTGTTTCCATAACTGGCTAAAATAAATCAGGAAAACAGGTCTACAATCGTCCTGACACACAGACCTACAGGACAGTCAAGCCACTGTCAAAAAGAGTCAGACAACCTAACTCCAGAGACAACCTGATGGCGAGAGGAATGCACAGGAAAGCAAGCAACAGAAATCAAGACTACTTGGGGTCATTAGAGCCCAATTCTCCCACCAAAGCAAACACTGGATATCCAAACACACCAGAAAAGGAAGATCTAGATTTAAAATCACATTTTATCATGACAATCAAGGATTATAAGAAGGTCATAAATAAATCCATTTAGAAAATAGAGGACAACAGAAGTAAACAACTAGAATCCCTTAAAGAGGAAACACAAAAATACCTTAAAAACTACTGGAAAAAACAACAAAACCGGAGAAGGAAATGTACAAAACCATCCAGGAGTTAAAAATGGAAATAAAAACAATAAAGAAAGCATGAAGGGAGACAACCCTTGAGATGGAAAACCAAGGGAAGAGACCAGGAGTCATAGATGCAAGAATCACCAACATGATAAAAGAGATAGAAGACAGAATCTCAGAAGCAGAAGATTCTATAGAAAACATCCACACAACTGTCATAGATAATGCAAAACAGAAAAAGCTCCTAGCCCAAAACATACAGGAAATCCAGGAAACAATGAGAAGCTCAAACCTAAGGATAACAGGTATGGAAGAGATTGAAGACTGACAGCATCTAGGGACAGTAATATCTTCAACAAAATCATAGACAAAAACTCCCTAACCTAAAGAAAGAGATGCCCATGAAAACACAAGAAGGCTAAAGAACTCCAAATAGATTGGGCCAGTAAATAAAATTCTCCTGTCACATAATAGTAAAAACACCAAATGCACAGACCAAAGAAAAATATTAAAAGCAGTAGGGAAAAATGTCAAGTAACATATAAAGGCAGACCTATCAGAATCACACCATACTTTTCGCCAGAAACTATGAAAGCCAAAAGATCCTGGACAGATGTCATACAGATCCTAAGAGAACACAAAGGCCAGCCCAGGTTACTGTATCCTGAAAAACTCTCAATTAGCATAGATGGACAAACCAAGATATTCCATGACAAAACCAAATTTACACAATATCGTTGCACATATCCAGCTCTACAAAGGATAATAAATGGCAAAGCCCAACATAGGGAGGCAAGTAAAACCATAGATAAAGTAAGAAATTAAACTTTTTGCAACAAAACAGAGAAGAGAAGTACACAAATATAAACTAACCTCAAATTATGAAAAAAAAAAAACAGGAAGCAAACATCACTATTCCTAAATATAGCTCAACATCAAAGAACACAATTCCCCACTAAAAAGACACAGATTAACAAACTGGGTATGGAATGAGGAACCAGCATTTTCCAATACAGGGAACACAGCTCAGAGAAAAAGACAGATATTACCTCAGAGTGAAAGGCTGGAAAACAACTTTCCAAGAATATCGTCTGAAGAAGCAAAGTGGAGAAGTCTTTCTAATAACAAGTAAAATTGACTTTCAGCCAAAAGTCATCTAAAAAGATATGGAAGTACACCTCATATTCATCAATGGAAAAATTCACCAAGATAAACTCTAAATCATAAATATCTAAGCTCCAAATAAAAGGGCATCTACATACATAAAAGAAACCTTACTAAATCTCAAAGCACACATTGCACCTCACAAAATAAGACTAGGAGATTTAAACACCCCATTCTCATCAATGGACAGGTCATGGAAAGAGAAATTAAACAGAGACATAGACAAACTAAATGAAATCATGAACCAAATGGACTTAAAATATAATTATAGAAGATTCTATCCTAAGGCAAAAGGATATACATTCTTCTCACCACCTCATGGTACTTTCTCCAAAATAGGCCATATAATTGGTCATAAAACAGGCCTCACCAGATACAGAAAGATAGAAATAATCCCATGTATCATATCCATCCACCAAGGACTAAAGCTGGTCTTCAATGACAATAAGGGAAGAACGCATACATATACATGGAAGTTAAACTATTCTCTACTCAATGATAACCTGGTCAAGGAAAAAAATAAAGAAAGAAATTAAAGACTTCTTAGAATTTAATGAAAATTTAGTACAACATACCCAAACTTATGGGACACAATGAAAGCTGTCCTAATAGGGAAACACACAGCTCTGAGTGCCTGCAAAAAGAAACAGGAGAGAGCATATGTCAGATTCTTGACAGCACACCTGAAAGTTCTACAACAAAAAAAGAAGGAAATACAACCAGGAAGAGAAGAAGGCAAGAAACAATCATACTCAGAGCTGAAAACAACCAAGTAGAATCAAAGAGGACCATAGAAAGAATCAACAGAACCAAAAGGTGGTTCTTAGAAAAATCAAGATAGATAAACCCTTGGGAAGACTAACTAGAGGCACAGAGGGTGTGTCCAAATTAACAAAGTCAGAAATGAAAAGGGAGAAATAACTACAAAATCAGAGGAAATAAAAAAACCATCAAGTCCTACTAAAAAGCCTATATTCAACAAAACTTAAAAATCTGCAGGAAATGGACTATTTCCTAGACAGATACCAGGTGCCAAAGTTAAATCAGGAACACATAAACCATTAAAAAAAACCCATAACTCCTAAGGAAATAGAAGCAGTCATTACAGGTCCCCCAACCGAAAAGAGTCCTGGTCGAGATGTGTTTAGTGCAGAATTCCTTATTTATAATAGTCAGAAGCTGGAAAGAACCCAAATGTCCTTCAACATAGGAGTGGATGCAGAAAATGTGGTACATCTACACAATGGAATATTACTCAGCTATCAAAAATAATGACTTTATGAAGTTCATAATCAAATGGATGGACTCGAAAATATCATCCTGAGTGAGGTAACCCAATCACAGAAAAACACACATGGTATGCACTCATTGATAAGTGGCTATAAGGCCAAATTCCCTAATTACCCTAGAGGCACAGAACACATGAAACTCAAGAAGGATGACCAAAATGTTAATGCTTCACTCCTTCTTTAAAAGGGTAACAATAATACACTTGGGAGATAATAGGAGGCAAAGATTAGAACAGAAGCAGAAGGAACACCCATTCAGAGCCTGCCCCACATGTGGCCCATACATATTCAGCCACCAAACTAGATAAGATGGATGAAGCAAAGACGTGCATGCTGACAGGAGCAAGATGTAGATCTCTCCTGAGAGACACAGCCAGAATACAGCAAACACATAGGCGAATGCCAGCAGCCAGTCACTGAAGGAATCAGAGAAAGGACTGGAAGTGGCTCGGAACACCACATGAACAACAATGCCAACCAACCAGAGCTTCTAGGGACTAAGACACTACCCAAAGACTACATACACATGGACTGACCCTGGGCTCCATCCTCATAAGTAGCAATGAATAGCCTAGTAAGAGCAGCAGTGGAAGGGGAAGCCCTTGGTCCTGCCAAGGCTGAATCCCCAGTGAACGTAATTGTTGGGGGGAGGGCAGTAATGTGGGGAGGATGAGGAAGGGAACACCCACAAAGAAGTGGAGGGGGTGGGGTTAGGAGAATGTTTGCCTGGAAACCGGGAAGGGGAATAACAGTCGAAAAGTAAATAAGAAATACTCAAGTTAATAAAGATAAAAAAATGAATGTGAACAGATAAACACATACCAGTTTTCACTGCTTCATAATTTCAACAAGAACCTGAAATAAAATATATAATGTTCCAGAGACAAAATACGGGAATTTAAATTAGCCGGCATAAATATGTTGTTAAAATTTTCTGCCTTCTGTTATTTAATAATTCTGACTATTCCTGCTACGAATTAAAAAATGGTTGTGTAATGTCTACCAATCCCCAAAGCCTGAAACATTGTGAAAAACTGTCATATTTCTCTCTAATGTAGGTCTTTGATCACCATCCTTTTCATTGCCCATCTAAATTCTCTGTTTCTCTAGTAGATCAGAGGACTATGTGAGGGTGTCTCTCTCATGTAGAAGACCAAGGAACTTTCTGTACTTGCATGTATTTGCTCTTGTGAGCATGTAAATAAAACGTTCAGTTCCAAGAACAAATCATGGCTGTCCAATGGGAACCCTGTGAACCAAAATCTTTCTTTCTGCCATCAGTGAACTTTAGCACACTGGTAACAACGCAGACAATGATATAAAGGAATAATCCTGGAAAAAAATAATAATAATGGAATCATGCCCTCGAGGGATCACAGACAAAGGAAAGTAAATATTGAGCCGTGTATCCATGAACGCAAATTACCTCACACACGAAAATCACTCACCCTGTCACGGCTTCACAGAGAGAGTTGAGAACCAGATTGGTCTTTTCTAAGGACAAGAGAAAGATTCGCCAACCTTCCAAAAAGAAAACCAATCCAGATAGTCTGTGTGAGAATGGTTAGCTTATGCATGACTAACACACACACACACACACACACACCACACATCACACACACACCCACACCACACACATACACACACACACACACACCACAGACACACACACACACACACACACACACACACATCTCTGATATCTGCTTATTAGAGTGTCCAGGTGCACACCAGGTGTGAAAGGATGAAGTGGCCCCAGGAACCAATTGGTCCGCAGAATCTTGGTCTGCCTGCAAGTAAGTTAGTGGTTCCTCCAAGGAATTCAGTGTCACAGCTCTTTTAGAAGGTATTCGTGGATGCGCTATATGCATATATTTTACTCAGGGTGAACGAGGGCTACACAAACCTTGGAGAGCAGGAAGGGGTTTTCGGATGCATTTTCATTGATGGAGGCCTCATTTGGTTGAGCTTATTTATTCTCTGTCCCAGCCTCTTTCTGTGGTTCAGGGATCTCCATTTGACCTCCTCAGAAACCGACACCACTGAATGTGCCCCATCCCCACCCCGGAGGTTTTGCTTGCTCGATTTTAAAGGATTGCACGGTCAGACACTGCATTCTCCATTAAATAAAATTCTCAAGAAGGTCGCCCACTATATGCCATGAATTAACCAGTTCATCGAGTTTCTGCATTAGCCGTATGTCCCCTAATTCTGGCCGGTACTCTCTGCACCGCGCTATCCCTTCATCTTCCCCACCGACCCTCTGCTCCTGTCCTCAGTCGCTCTCACTCACCCACAAAATCTGTTCCACTTTACCTTTCAGAGAGGTCGATTCTTTCCCCCTCATGGGCCTTCTCCTTTCCTTGTCCTCTCTGCATTTGTACATTGTAGATAGAACATGATTTGTCTCAGAAATGATACCATGCATAGGTAAACGCCCGCCATGTTTGTGTCTCTAGGTCTCAATTCGCTCTCGAGGTGATTTCTTTCTTCTAGTTTCATCTATCTTCTCTTAACCTTCATGATGTCATGCCCTACCCAATGGTGTCATACCCTGCCCCCATGATGTGATATCCCCGCCCCCATAATGTCATACCCCACCCCATGATATCATGCCCCGCCCCAATGATGTCACACCCCTGTCCCTGTGATGTCATGTCTCTGGTCTCCTCCTTGCCAGAATGGTTGTATAAACCAGGTAACATTCTGAATGCTGCCCTGGCATCCAGGCCCCCAAGATTTAGAGTACCTCCTTCTTTCCTCTCCCCTTCTTCTCTGAGAGAGTGGAGGATCCCTCCTCTGGCACATCAAGTCTCTTTAGGAATAGGTTCATTGTCTCCCACCAGGTCCTGAAAACGCAGCCCGGGTAGGAGAACAGGATCCACAGACAGGCGACGGGTTTAGTGACCAAACGTGAAGAACATTGTGCTCCTCTGCCTCTCTCAGCCCTTTCCTCTGCTCTTCAGTGAGACTCAATGAGCTCCGTCCGATATTTAGCCGTGTGGCTCTGCCTCAGTGTCAGTCGGCACAGAGCCTTGCAGAGGAAAATAATGCTACCCTCCTGTCTGCAAACATAAGAAAGGACCATTAATAATGTCAGGGTTTGACGTTTGCCCATGGGATAAGTCTCACATCTGGCAACTTATCCTGTCGCCATTTCCTCATTTCTTCTTCTATCTCTGTTCCTGTGTCTCTTATAGAGAGGGCAATTTCTGGGTCAAAATTTTGGGAGTGGGTGTGGGTCCTTATCTTTCCACCTTGGGTCTTCCGTGGCTATGGAAAGTGACCATTTCAGTATCTATCCCCACTGCTACGAGTCTCAGCTAAAGTCACCCTCATGGATGCCGGGGTAGCCTCAGCCATCCCAGATTGCAGGCAAATCATAGAGATAGCACCCACCCTGGACAGTCACTAATTTCTCTTTATTCACTTGACCCTCTGTCCCTCTTGCTCGTCTCTCCCAAGAAATGATTCTCAAACCCCTTTTCCTGTCCCATCCCCTCAGGCACCCAATCCTTTCCTTCGACCTGCCTCCTCTCATTATTTTATTCCTCCTTCTGAGTGAATTTCAAGCATATTTCTTGGGTTTTTCTTCATGTTTAACATCTCTGTTTCCGTAGATCGTAGTGTGTGAATTCTGTACTTTATGGCTTATACCGTCTTTTAAGTGAGTATGTAAATGTTATTTTGGGTCTCAGTTACCTCATACAGAACAATACTTTCTCATTCCATATACTTCACAGCATCTTCATGATGTCCTTATTTTTCATAGCTGAGAATTACTCCATAGTGTAAATGAACCACATTTTCTGTAGCCATTCTTTGGTTGAGGGGCGTCTGTGTTATTTCTAGTTCCTTCTCATTATGAAGAAAGCAGTTAGGAACCTTATGGAGCACAAGTCCTTGAGGTATAGCAGAGGTCCTTTCAGATATAAGGCCAGGAGAAGTATAGCTTGGTCTTTAGGAAAAATATTCCCCATTTTCTCAGAATCCACTGGATAGTTATGCAAAGTGATTATTCAGATTTGATTTTCCCCCACCAAAAATTATTTGAATCCTGATATTTATCTGCTTCCTCAAAGGAGGTTACCCTTGACTAGACCTCTATCATGGATTAAGGAGATCACATGTGAACCTTCTGTCATTTTACCTGTTCAGTAAATGCTAGAGCCTATGACAGCGAGCCAGAGGGGAAAGATGATACTGGAGGGTTGAGGTTTGGAATAGGTAGAGAGGCAGAAGAGGGTAAGAGAGGTATAATATTATTACTACATAATAATTTAATATACTAACATAATATCTTAATATTAATTATATTATTTCATGATAATAATATGTAATAATTTGATATATCAATACAATATATCTGTATTTTATTTATTATAATTATATAATTTAATATATTAATATGCTATATTGATATTTATATATATTATCAAAATATTGATATATAACAATTTAATATGTTAATATACTATATGAATATTAAGTATATTATCATAATGTTAGTACATAACAATTTAATATAGTAATTTATTATAATATTTTATATGTATATACACACACACACACACACACACACATATATTGTGTGATATGCAGCTTCCACAAATTTAACTCCAAGTGGAGCTCGCATGTTAATGGGAAATGCTGAGGGTAGAATATTTTTTTTCAGTTCAGTTTGCTTATATGGTGGATCACTTTGATGGGTTTTCATAGATTGATCCACTCCTGCAGCCTCAGGAGGAAGCCTATATGATGGCACTGAGTGATGATTTTCATATGCCCTTGGATATTATTTTTGAGCATTTTACCTAGTATTTTTTCCACCTATGTTCATAAGGGAAATTGGTCTGAAATTCTTTCTTTGTTGAGTCGTTTGTGATTTAGGTGTCAGGGCGACAGTGGTGTCATGGAATCTGTTTGGCAATTTTCCTCCTGTTTCTGTTTTTTGGAGTAGATTGAGAATTCTTTGAAAATCTGGTAGGAAAACACACTCAAACAATCTGGCTCTCGTGCTCTTTCAGTAGGGAAACTTAATTAATGTTTGTGTCTCTTTAGGTTTTGTAGAGCTATTTCCATAGTTTATCTAATCTGAATTTACCTGTGGTCAGTCTAATCAGTCTACACAATCATCCACTTCATTCAGAGCTTGTAATTTTGGAGACAGGATGTATTTGAAGTGAGACCTAAGGATTCTGTGACTTTCATCAGTGTCCATTGATACGGCTCCCTGTTCATTTCTGATTTTGTTATTTGGATGCTGTCTCTCCACCTATTACATTGTCTGTCTAATTGTTTGTCTGTCTGGTTGATATTCCCAAGGAACCAGCTCTTCTTTTTGTTGATCTTTGTATTCTCTTTGTTTCTAATGGATCACTTTCACCCTGAGTCTGATCATTTCTTGCTGTCTCCTCCTTTAATATGTATTTGCTTCTTTTTATTATAGAGATTTAGGGTGTGCTGGGAAGATGCTAGTGTGGGGGGTCTCCAGGTTCTTTATGAAGTGCCCTGTGCTGCATATGCATGTTCCACTTAGCCCTGCTTTCCTTATGTCCCTTAAGTTTGGAGAAACTGTGCCTTCATTTTCATTTACTTCTAGGAATACTTTTTCTTTTCATGTCTTGTCTGAGCTGATGGTTCTTCATTTTCGAGCTATTGAATTTAAATGAGTTTATAAACTTTTTCTTATTGTTGAAGGCCAGTTTTAATCCATGGTGATCTGAGCAGATCCAATTGTTTGCGCAGTCTTTATCTGTTGTGGCTCGTTTAGAGTGGGAGAACATATTCAGTTTAGGATAAGGTTCCATGAGGTACTGAAAATGGCATGTGTCGTTTTGTGTTCCTGTGAACTATTCTCTAGATATCAGTGAGGTCAATTTAATTGAACCGTGTATTAGTTACATCATTTATTTTTCTTAGTTTCTGTATCAATGGCCTGCCCTTTGTGAGAGAGGGAGATTGATGATCTCAACTATTAATATGTGAGGTTCGATGAGGTATTTAAGCTTCAGCAATATTTCTCTCACCAATGTTGCTGCTTTTGTCTTTGGAATATAGACATCCAGAATCGAGATGCCATTTTGGTGGATTTTTCCTCTGATGCATATGAAGTGTCCTTCCCCATCTCTTTTCATTACTTTTGGTTGAAAGTCTGATTTGCTGGATGTAAGAATGGCCACAACCAAGTTGTTTCTTGTGCCCATTTGCTTGGAAAACTTTTTTCAACCTCTTAGTCTGAATTGTGTCTATCTCGGTTGTTAGATTGTGTTTTTTGAGTGCAACAGAAGGATGGATCCTGTTTTTAAATCCATTGTGTTTACCTGTGTACTTTTACTGTTGAGTAGAGGCCATTAATGCTTAAAGGTATTAGTGAGAAGTGATATTTACTTCATGAAATTTTGAGGTTGCGGGAGCAGGGTTTTTTTTTTTTTTTTTTTTGCTTGCATGTTTTCTGGTTTTTGTTTTTTTGATTGGGATGTTTGAGTGTTTATGTGAGTATTAGATCTGATCTGTAGGGTGCATGGTTTTTTGGTTTGCATGTTTTTGTTTTTGTTGTTTGGGGGAGATGTTAGTGTATGCATGTGAATATAAGATCCCTTCTGTAGGTTATGCTATGTAATTATTAATTTCTAGTGGGAGGCAGGGATGGTTCAATTTCTGAAAATCCATCAATATAATCTTCTATATAATGAAATTGAAAGAAAAAAATCACATGATAATCTCATTAGATGCTGAAAAATTTGCAAAAATATTCCAACCCCCTTCATGTTAAAAGCATGAGAGTGATCAAGGATACCAGTCCAATGCAGAAACATAATAGAAGGAAAGGACAGCAAGTCGGTACCCAACCCAAACCTAAATGGAAAGAAATATAAATCAATTCAATTAATGTCTAGGAAAATGTAAGGCTGACTACTATCCTTATTCCGTATAGTATTTGAAATTCTATCAAGGGCAAAAGCATGGTTCCAATTTGGTTCTGACATGAAGTATGGCCAAGGCTTGTGAAGGAGGAATGGCACAGAGCTTTAGAACTCCTGGGGTATGGCCCACTCTTCAGCACATCCTCATTGGACCTTGGTAATTCATGAACCCACGAGGACTTCATGCAGAGTGTTGCTCAGTTATTGCACTCATATCTCTCTTAATCTAAGAAGTGCATGAAAATCCTCATGGAGCTTCCAACCACTCAGAGGGAAGCGCCATTGGCATTTGCAATAACAGTGGTATAGGTGTTTTAACAATTGCCTCTGGGGCAGATCAGTTTTTCCATCATTGTCCAAGGAAATGTAGAATGGTCAGCGACGACCACCAACATTAAAAAGCATTTGGAAAAAAAATGTTCGTGAAGCTGGCTAAGACCTATTGCCTACTGACTCTGATGTAAAAAACAATTTATGGAACAATTTGAAGTTCGGAAAGGCTGGGAACTTTAAGGTCAGGGATCAAGAACAATGGCAGTACAGGCTAATGGTGTGACTGTCACAAAGGCTGGACAGTTGATGACTGATTTATGACCCAGTTTTACCCTCAGCTTCGTGATAGGATTTAATAAGGATTGCCAATTACAGTTGTGAATTCTGATCATTTAAAGCAGATATGACATTTTTAAACAGATATTTACATTTCTGTTTTTCTAAAGATTCTTATGAGTACTTTTAAAGATAAATAATACAATACTTAAACATTTCTCTGTAAATTCAAATTGCTTATGTATGAAGATACATTGTCCTTGGGAGTAATTTGTTGTCTTTAGTGTAAAATGTAATATTTGTTCTAATACAGTATTGGGTATCACTTTTTTCAGCACAAAGCAAGAGAAGAAAACTAGAACATGATCACATTTGTGTAATACAATATTCAATAAATTAATGGTCTATAGGGAATATACTGCCTGTTGGGAAACAGAGAAAACCTAGAAAATTGAACTGTATGTTACAGGAATGAACTTAGGAATATAAATATCATCTAGAAGAATCTCCTATACTCCATGTTCCTAAATCTTTTCTACCCATGCTGAGCCCCTGACTAACTTTCTCCATTCAGAGCATCTAACCACTAATGAAGAAAAGAGAAGTCTCTAGATTTAGAGAGATGGAATACATAAAGGTTTCCATTGTGTCACAGGAGACTCTCCAGGAAAAGGCATTCTTGAAATTGGTCAATGTACGAAAAGCTGTTCAGCAGGTAGGCCATGCAGATCTCATAGACATCATCATTAGGCCTCCCTGAAAAATCCCTTGTAACCTGGAGAGCCCTAGCTCCTTCTGTGAGGTCACAAGTGTTTTTGTGACAGCACCTGCCTCTCAGATATTACTTCCGTACATCTAGGGCTTAATAGATGGCCTCTAATTCAGAGTAAACAGACATTTAGAAAGGAGAACAAATAAGATGAAGATATAAGAGATGGGGAGAAGGAAGCTGCCCTTCTGTCTTGGTATAAAAAAGAAGAAATATGTTGTCCATTGGAGAGTTCAGTGAGTCCTGAGTAGGTGTTTAGTGGGTTCCCTGAAGAGATACCCTTGATCTGAGCCTTCCACATATGGGAATCAGTAGATGGGAGCCTCTCAGAAGCATCTGGATTTCCCTGCTTGTTATGGTTACTGGAAGTGAGAGAGTTTATATCATTCATTTCTTTATTCCAAAACCAAAGTGTTGGGAAGTACACAGTTGTTTTCCTGAGAGCTCATGGTGTTTATTCTTTTTGTCAAGAGGAAAAAGGTCCTAAGGAAGAAGGGATGGAGGAGTATTGTGTCCTCAGCTCAGAGTAAACTCCTCCAGGATTTGGACCCCTATAGTGCAGTTTGTGTCTGACACTGATACCTGGGAGAGAGAAGTGCTTCTACTTGAGATTTCATCATCTCAGTCTTTCCAATATTATTCCTATGACTATCATTCCCTGACAGTGACCCATTAGATTTCTGTGTCAATAGCTCTGATTAGCTGTCAGTTTTCTTTTCTTTTATTTCTTATATATTTTTTTATTTTTTTACAAATTGTATTTGTTTTTTAATGTATATTTCTTTATTTACATTTATAATATTATTTCCTTTAAGAGTTTCCTCCCATAAGATCTGTAACAGGTCCCTCTTCTCTTCTTCTATAACCCCACTTACTGTCCCTTCAAATTCTCTTTAACTGTTAGTCAATCCAAGGGAGGACCAAGGGCTTCCTCTTCCATGGGTGCCCATCAAGGCCATCATCTGCTACATATGTAGTTGGAGACATAGGTCTGTTGACGTTCAGTCTTTCAATATTGGTCTCATAACAGAAAGCTTTGATCATTAGCATTGTTGTACTTATGGGGTTGAAAGCCCCTACAGCTCTTGCTAGCCTTTCTCAAAATCTACCAACAAGAGGTCCATTTTCAGTTCAATGGTTTGATACAAGCATTTACTTTGGTATTTGATATGCTCTAGCTGTGTCTCTCAAAACATATTTATATCCATTTTCTGCCAGAATGCACTTCTTAGCTTCATCAATCTTATGTATTTTTGGTGGCTGATACACACACACACACACACACACACACACACACACACACACACACACACACACACACTTTTGGTGCCTCCTGCAGCTAATTGGTTAGGTGGAATGTGAACAGGGATTCTGTGCAACTATGTCAAGAATTTAGAATTTACAAAGGACAATGATAAATAGATTCCCTTCTGTACTTGAAGTTGAGGTTTCACTGTTCCTCAAGATTCCTTTTCCCTACCCATCCTCCTGTTTCTTATATTTGGGCTTAAGAAAGAATCATGGTAAAACATTTAAACCTTTCAAGTCTGGCAGTGGGAATACAGGAAGGTAAATAGTGTAGTACAGATATCAAATGGGACTAGAGAAGAGAATTGTATAGTAATTGTATAGGAAGTGGGAATAAAATTAATCACCAGAAGAATCTCCTTCACACCTTGTTCCTAGATCTTTTCTACCCATGCCAAGCCCCTGTAGAACTTTCTCCATTCAGAGCATGCAATCACTAATGAAGCAGAGAGAAGTCACTAGCTTTAGAGAGATGTAGCATGTAAAATTTCCACTGTGTCACAGGAGACTCTCCTGGAAAGGGCACCTACAAATCTGGTAAATGTAAGGAAATCTGTTCAGCAAGTAGGCTATGGCCCTCCCTGAAAATTCTCTTGTATCCTGGAGAGCCTTAGCTTCTTCTGTGATGTCACAAGTGTTGTTGTGGCTGCAAATGCCTCTCAGATATTCCTTCAGTACCTCTAGGTACATGGTTGTATGCCAGGATGTTTTTGTTGGGAATTAAACTCATGACCTATGGGAAAGCAGTCAGTGCTCTTAAATGATGAATCATCTTACCAGCCTAAATTACTTTTGAAGGTGATGGTGATTGTATTGATGATTATGATGGTGATGCTGATAATCATTATTATTAGTAGTAGTATTAGTATTAGTATTATACTGCAACTGTAAATGGATCAAGACTTACCCTCCTCTAATGCTCTTCCCCCTCTCCTGTCTCAAAATGAACCTACAATAAGGAAGACATCATCAGAGCTGCCCATCCTCCCCAGCAATAAAGAAAGAAAATATTTACTTTGTCTTGGTTATTGAGATTTACTTGTTGACTGGGCTCATAGCTTCAGACCTGAAGACAGGTAGAGTATGGAAATGGGAGCTCCTTTTGGAGGATTCTGCTTATCTTGGAGTAATGGAGAAATACTGAGGAAGCATAAGATGTTGGTCCACCACCTTATCCCTTGCTGAGAATAAAGTTTCCTTGGAACTGGATAAGCAGGGTAAGCAGGCATGGCGAACAAGTCAATCAAGGTGGGTAAACAATTGTCCATTAGGTATACAGGGGGAGCATTTCATTAACTAAGCTGACTGTATCTCCTCTCCACTGTGTTCTAATCCCATGTAAGGAAAGTTTTGTTGATTTTGTCTATCCTGTGGCCCAGCAAGTGTTTTTTCACATTCTGTATGCAGTTTCTTCACTGATATGAACCTTGCGAGAATGGAGGGAGCCAAGGAAAGCCACAGACAACAACATTCTACATTCTAGAAGATCTAGTCCAGAAAGACAATACCCAAAAGTATATTATTCTTTCTGCAGTACAGTGTTGCAACTACTTCACATCACACATTTGTATGTGAGGCTGAAATTAATGTTCTACATAGATGAAAGCATTCCCTCAATCCTTGTCTTAGTAATTTTTTTAATATAGAGAATGTCTGAGAATTCATCAGTTCCACACCTGAACTGAAGTAACTGTTCTTTTGACAGTAAACATAGAGGATATCTGGGTAGTAGTTGACATTTTTAGTCAGTGTAATCTCCTCATGGATCTGTTTGAGCCTGAATAAGAATGCATAGTCATATATTAGCTAAGGGAATCATGTAGTATCCAAAACATTACAGGATTCATCTGCTGTAAATATTTTTCTTTCACACAGGTGAAGGAATGTGCATAGAGGTCTGTATATCAAAGTTTGTAGATATTACACCATCCATAGATGAAAATATTTTCATTTACACAGGTGAAGGAAGGTGTATCAAAGGCAGTATATCAAAGGTTGTAGATATTACACCATCCATACATGAAAATCTATCAAGAAGAATTGCGTAAGGGCTACACAGAGTGATCTAAGTATCCTGAAACAATTCTAAGCCAGGAGGGACAAGAAATCACTTTACATGTAAATTTAAAATAATCTGATGATATGGTATGTAGACTGTTAATAGATAATGAAAAACAACCTAAACGCACATGCATTTATCCAAGATGCTATTCAAAAAATATCCAGAGGCAGTTTGCAACCTACGTCTAGCACAATGAGATTGATTCCCACTTTACAGCTTCTGATCAAATCCACTGTGTATTAAGAGAACTATATTAGAACTCATTTGCATATCATAAGACTATATAACTAGGTAGTCACAGAAAACATTACATTCGGGAAGCAGAGCATGAAATTGCCAAGAATGGAGGAAATGCATTTAACTTATGATTTCTGGCCATGAAACTCAAATGTCCAAAATACCAGCTGTATTTGCATTTACAGAACAATAAATACTTAATGAGTTTTAGGACAAAATTTGAATTTAAAGTCTCCAAAAATTATTTATCATTGAGCTCTGAATCCCTATGGAGATTGTAGAATATTATGTGTTTAATCTGTGGCGCATAGGTATAAGTAAATGTTGCAATTTGAAGTGATTAGATATGTTAAAGAGTCATGCAAACAAAGGAGGCCATGGTATCTTTGAAGAAGTTTGCTTCTCCAACACGCAGCAGGAGTTACCATGGAGTGACACACACACACACACACACACACACACACACACAAACAAACACACACACACACACACTCACACACACAGCCTACAGATAAGTGACATGCTCTGTGCTGTTGGGGCATGCTGGTGTGATCCAAGATATGAAGTGTACAATCCACAAGTAAGTCAAAGTCAATGTCAATGAAAGAATTCATAATTCCTCCTCCTTTCTTGAGAAAGAATTCTGTGCATGAGCATTGCTTACATTTTAAAGTTTAAGAGGAATGATTTGAAAACAGTAACAACTGAATCCCACTTTGAAAACAACATGTCAGAGAATTCTAGTGACTCAATTTTAATTTTATGGAACTCTAATTGCTCAGTTATCATGATTGTAGGATGGAACCAGGACATTACTACTCATAACTCTGTAGGGATAGTAAGAGCTTTGACAATTCTTCAAGTTGAAAAACCTAATAAACCATACTGGGAACTGCTTAATTCAAAAGGGAGAACTTGTGCTTGGGTAAATCCAGTACCTAAGACTGAGCAGCTGGTTCAAAGCCAAGGAGAAACATTGTATGTGAATAAGGCCTTCTTGATGCAGAACCTGCTACTAAAATGAGGAAAGCTAAGGGCTTCAGGAAATATGCATTAGGAAGAATTTGAATGGTAGAAATTATATGCTATTAATATAGTGGTACAAATTGAGAGAACGAATTTTTAAAATCTTTATCTCCTTGGGAGTGAAAATGTTTGAACTGGGTAAATGCTGTAGCCCAGGTAGGAAAGGGAAGTGAGTTTCCATTCAGATATTGGAATTCCCTTCACACTGAACTTGAACATGAGAGGGTTTCAAAGAAGTGTTGAAGCACATCAAATACTGCTAGGCATACAGGAGGTGTCTCATAGGGTTAATTCATTCTTGTTCTGAGGGATTTTCATGTTTATTATTGGAAATCAGTCAAGAGAAATTCAAAATCTAGAAACCAAACACTGTACATGTCTCATATTAGCCTTGGAAGTCCTTGACTTTTAAAGGCCCCAAAGAGGCATAATTAGATTCATCTTTAAAACTTTATTACAATTGGTGACTGACTGCCTTCCCACTATGTTGCCAAGGCCAGCCACAGGGTACAACGTTAATGCTAAATCTTCCACAAGAGAATGCTGATTAGCTTAGCTACTCTGTTTTGTTTTTGTTTTGAGTTTTGTTTTCTTCGAGTATTAGCTTTATTTGGTTTTGTTGGAAGTTTTGTTATTCATTCTTTTTTAATTTTTTTCTTCTGGTGAATTTTCATTTCAGTTAAGGTCATGAACTTTATATTATGATTGTATCATTTAAACAATTTTTGTAAATTTAATATATATTTATCAGAATAAATTGTGTTTTTCAACTCTTTTTTTTTTTGGGTTTATATCATGACTCCCATGATAGATATAGATATATTTTGTGAGTTTTTTTCTTTTTCTGTTTTTTTTTAATTTTTTATTAGATATATGTCTTTACTTACATTTCAAAGGTTATTCCCCTTCCCTTCCTGTGCATAAGCCCCCATTCCCTCCCCTCCCCCTCACCCATACGGGTATTCCCCTTATACATCCCCCTTTTCGCCCCCCCATATTCCCTTGCTTTGGGGGTCCAACATGGGCAGGACCAAGGGCTTCCCCTTCCCTGATGCCCCAACAAGGCAATTCTCTGCTACATATGCAGTTGGAGCCCTGGGTCAGTCCATGTACAGTCTTTCAGTAGTGGTTTAGTCCCTGGAAGCTCTGGTTGGTTGGCATTGTTGTTTTTATGGGGTTGCAAGCTCCTTCAAGTCTTTCAATCCTTCCTCTAATCCCCCCCAGGGGGGTCCTATTCTCAGTTCGGTGGTTTGCTGCTAGCATTGACCTCTGTACTGGACATGCTCTGGATGTGTCTCTCAGGATAGATCTATATCCGGTGTCTTTCAGCATGCATTTTCTAGCTTCATCAATTTTATCTAGTTTTGGTGGCTGTAAATATATATATGGGCCACATGTGGGGCAGGCTCTGAATGGCCATTCCTTGAGTCACTGCTCTAAACTTTGCATCCTTATCCCCTCCTATGGATATTTTTCCACCTTTTAAGGAGTGGGAACATTCGCATTTTGGTCATCCTTTTTTTCTTTTCTTTTTTCTACTTTTATTTATTTACTCTCCACTAGTTTAAATCCGGGATGGGTACAGCATCACATGGATTCTGGGTCCGATGGCCTTTGCAGGAAGGTTGTCGGAATTTGGCACGAACCATGCCACTGTTTCCATGGGCCCAAGTTACTTTTCCCCAGATCACTCTGGTTTTGTTTGGTTTGCCTCCAGGAGTCACTGTATTACTTTTTGCTTTGTACACATAAGCACACCTCTTGCCTAAGTAGAACTCAGTTTCATCTCGGGCATAAACATTCAATTTTAAGAAGAGCCGTGTACTCTCTTTGGTTCCGGAGGCCTTGCTTGTAGCCAGCAAAAATGGCCTTGCACCACAGCCTTCCAAACATACTTGTTTTTGTTTTTGTTTTTGTTTTTTGTTTTTTTTTTGTTTTTGTTTTTTTTTTCTGGTGCATTTTTTTTGTTTTTTTTTTTGTTTTTTTTTTTTTTTATTAACTTGAGTATTTCTTATATACATTTCGAGGGTTATTCCCTTTCCCGGTTTCCGGGCAAACATCCCCCTCCCCCATCCCCTTCCTTATGGGTGTTCCCCTCCCAACCCTCCCCCCATTGCCGCCCTCCCCCCATAGACTAGTTCACTGGGGGTTCAGTCTTAGCAGGACCCAGGGCTTCCCCTTCCACTGGTGCTCTTACTAGGATATTCATTGCTACCTATGGGGTCAGAGTCCAGGGTCAGTCCATGTATAGTCTTTAGGTAGTGGCTTAGTCCCTGGAAGCTCTTGTTGCCTGGCATTGTTGTACTTTTGGGGTCTCGAGCCCCTTCAAGCTCTTCCAGTTCTTTCTCTGATTCCTTCAATAGGGGACCTATTCTCAGTTCAGTGGTTTGCTGCTGGCATTCGCCTCTGTATTTGCTGTATTCTGGCTGTGTCTTTCAGGAGAGACCTACATCCGGCTCCTGTCGGTCTGCACTTCTTTGCTTCATCCATCTTGTCTAATTGGGTGGCTGTATATGTATGGGCCACATGTGGGGGAGGCTCTGAATGGGTGTTCCTTCAGTCTCTGTTTTAATCTTTGCCTCTCCCTTTCTTGCCAAGGGTATTCTTTTTCCTCATTTAAAGAAGGAGTGAAGCATTCACATTTTGATCATCCATCTTGAGTTTCGTTTGTTCTCGGGATCTAGGGTAATTCAAGCATTTGGGCTAACAGCCACTTATCAATGGGTGCATACCATGTATCCCTTTCTGTGATTGGGTTAGCTCACTCAGGATGATATTTTCCAGTTCCAACCATTTGCCTACGAATTTCATAAACTCGTTGTTTTTGATAGCTGAGTAATATTCCATTGTGTAGATGTACCACATTTTCTGTATCCATTCCTCTGATGAAGGGCATCTGGGTTCTTTCCAGCTTCTGGCTATTATAAATAAGGCTGCGATGAACATAGTGGAGCACGTCTCTCTTTTATATGTTGAGGCATCTTTTGGGTATATGCCCAAGAGAGGTATAGCTGGATCCTCAGGCAGTTCAATGTCCAATTTTCTGAGGAACCTCCAGACTGATTTCCAGAATGGTTTTACCAGTCTGCAATCCCACCAACAATGGAGGAGTGTTCCTCTTTCTCCACATCCTCGCCAGCATCTGCTGTCACCTGAGTTTTTGATCTTAGCCATTCTCACTGGTGTGAGGTGAAATCTCAGTGTTGTTTTGATTTGCATTTCCCTTATGACTACAGATGTTGAACATTTCTTTAGGTGTTTCTCAGCCATTCGGCATTCCTCAGCTGTGAATTCTTTGTTTAGCTCTGAACCCCATTTTTTAATAGGGTTATTTGTTTCCCTGCGGTCTACCTTCTTGAGTTCTTTGTATATTTTGGATATAAGGCCTCTATCTGTTGTAGGATTGGTAAAGATCTTTTCCCAATCTGTTGGTTGCCGTTTTGTCCTAACCACAGTGTCCTTTGCCTTACAGAAGCTTTGCAGTTTTATGAGATCCCATTTGTCGATTCTTGATCTTAGAGCATAAGCCATTGGTGTTTTGTTCAGGAAATTTTTTCCAGTGCCCATGTGTTCCAGATGCTTCCCTAGTTTTTCTTCTATTAGTTTGATTGTGTCTGGTTTGATGTGGAAGTCCTTGATCCACCTGGACCTAAGCTTTGTAGAGGGTGATAAGCATGGATCGATCTGCATTCTTCTACATGTTGCCCTCCAGTTGAACCAGCACCATTTGCTGAAAATGCTATCTTTTTTCCATTGGATGGTTTTGGCTCCTTTGTCAAAAATCAAGTGACCATAGGTGTGTGGGTTCATTTCTGGGTCTTCAGTTCTATTCCATTGGTCTATCTGTCTGTCTCTGTACCAATACCATGCAGTTTTTATCACTATTGCTCTGTAATACTGCTTGAGTTCAGGGATAGTGATTCCCCCTGAAGTCCTTTTATTGTTGAGTATAGCTTTAGCTATCCTGGGTCTTTTGTTATTCCAGATGAATTTGCAAATTGTTCTGTCTAAGTCTTTGAAGAATTGGATTGGTATTTTGATGGGGATTGCATTGAATCTGTAGATTGCTTTTGGTAAATGGCCATTTTTACTATATTAATCCTGCCAATCCATGAGCATGGGAGATCTTTCCATCTTCTGAGGTCTTCTTCAATTTCTTTCCTCAGTGTCTTGAAGTTCTTATTGTACAGATCTTTTACTTGCTTGGTTAAAGTCACACCGAGGTACTTTATATTATTTGGGTCTATTATGAAGGGTGTCGTTTCCCTAATTTCTTTCTCGGCTTGTTTCTCTTTTGTATAGATGAAGGCAACTGATTTATTTGAGTTAATTTTATACCCAGCCACTTTGCTGAAGTTGTTTATCAGCTTTAGTAGTTCTCTGGTGGAACTTTTGGGATCACTTAAATATACTATCATGTCATCTGCAAATAGTGATATTTTGACCTCTTCTTTTCCGATCTGTATTCCCTTGATCTCCTTTTGTTGTCTGATTGCTCCGGCTAGAACTTCAAGAACTATATTGAATAGGTAGGGAGAGAGTGGGCAGCCTTGTCTAGTCCCTGATTTTAGTGGGATTGCTTCAAGTTTCTCTCCATTTAGTTTAATGTTAGCAACTGGTTTGCTGTACATGGCTTTTACTATGTTTAGGTATGGGCCTTGAATTCCTTTTCTTTCCAGGATTTTATCATGAAGGGGTGTTGAATTTTGTCAAATGCTTTCTCCGCATCTAAGGAAATGATCATGTGGTTCTGTTCTTTCAGTTTGTTTATATAATGGATCACGTTGATGGTTTTCCGTATATTAAACCATCCCTGCATGCCTGGGATGAAGCCTACTTGATCATGGTGGATGATTGTTTTGATGTGCTCTTAAATTCGGTTTGCCAGAATTTTATTGAATATTTTTGCGTCGATATTCATAAGGAAATTGGTCTGAAGTTCTCTTTCTTTGTTGTGTCTTTGTGTGGTTTCGTTATAAGAGTAATTGTGGCTTCGTAGAAGGAATTTGGTAGTGCTCCATCTGTTTCAATTTTGTGGAATAGTTTGTATAATATTGGTATGAGGTCTTCTATGAAGGTTTGATAGAATTCTGCACTAAACCCGTCCGGACCTGGGCTCTTTTTGGTTGGGAGACCTTTAATGACTGCTTCTATTTCCTTAGGAGTTATGGGGTTGTTTAACTGGTTTATCTGTTCCTGATTTAACTTCGATACCTGGTATCTGTCTAGGAAATTGTCCATTTCCTGAAGATTTTCAAGTTTTGTTGAAT
This sequence comes from Rattus norvegicus, assembly GCF_021556685.1. NCBI lineage: Eukaryota > Metazoa > Chordata > Mammalia > Rodentia > Muridae > Rattus > Rattus norvegicus. The sequence goes on from NC_141555.1 coordinate 23,185,135, forward strand.
ATAGGTTTTTATAGTAAGATCTGATGATTTTTTGAATTACTTCTGAATCGTAGTTATGTCTCCCTTTTCATTTCTGATTTTGTTAATTTGGACGCACCCTCTGTGTCCTCTCGTTGGTCTGGCTAAGGCTTTATCTATCTTGTTGATTTTCTCAAAGAACCATCTTTGGTTCTGTTGATTCTTTCTATGGTCCTTTTTGTTTCTACTTGGTTGATTTCAGCTCTGAGTTTGATTATTTCCTGCCTTCTACTCCTCCTGGGTGTATTTGCTTCTTTTTGTTCTAGAGCTTTTAGGTGTGCTGTCAAGCTGCTGACATATGCTCTTTCCTGTTTCTTTCTGCAGGCACTCAGCGCTATGAGTTTTCCTCTTAGCACAGCTTTCATTGTGTCCCATAAGTTTGAGTATGTTGTATCTTCATTTCCATTAAATTCTAAAAAGTTTTTAATTTCTTTCTTTATTTCTTCCTTGACCAGGTTATCATTGAGTAGAGCATTGTTCAATTTCCACGTATATGTGGGCATTCTTCCCTTATTGTTATTGAAGACCCGTTTTAGGCCGTGGTGGTCCGATAGCACGCATGGGATTATTTCTATCTTTCTGTACCTGTTGAGGCCCGTTTTTTGACCAATTATATGGTCAATTTTGGAGAAAGTACCATGAGGAGCTGAGAAGAAGGTATATCCTTTTGCTTTAGGATAGAATGTTCTATAAATATCCGTTAAGTCCATTTGGCTCATGACTTCTCTTAGTCTGTCGACATCACTGTTTAATTTCTGTTTCCATGATCTGTCCATTGATGAGAGTGGGGTGTTGAAATCTCCCACTATTATTGTGTGAGGTGCAATGTGTGTTTTGAGCTTTAGTAAGGTTTCTTTTACGTATGTAGGTGCCCTTGTATTTGGGGCATAGATATTTAGGATTGAGAGTTCATCTTGGTGGATTTTTCCTTTGATGAATATGAGGTGTCCTTCCTTATCTTTTTTGATGACTTTTAGTTGAAAATTGATTTTATTTGATATTAGAATGGCTACTCCAGCTTGCTTTTTCTGACCATTTGCTTGGAAAGTTGTTTTCCAGCCTTTCACTCTAAGGTAGTGTCTGTCTTTGTCTCTGAGGTGTGTTTCCTGTAGGCAGCAGAATGCAGGGTCCCCGTTGCGTATCCAGTTTGTTAATCTATGTCTTTTTATTGGGGAGTTGAGGCCATTGATATTGAGAGATATTAAGGAATAGTGATTATTGTTTCCCTTTATATTCATATTTGGATGTGAGGTTATGTTTGTGTGCTTTCATTCTCTTTGTTTTGTTGCCAAGACGATTAGTTTCTTGCTACTTCTAGGGTATAGCTTGCCTCCTTATGTTGGGCTTTACCATTTATTATCCTTTGTAGTGCTGGATTTGTGGAAAGATATTGTGTAAATTTGGTTTTGTCATGTAATATCTTGGTTTCTCCATCAATGTTAATTGAGAGTTTTGCGGGATACAGTAACCTGGGCTGGCATTTGTGTTCTCTTAGGGTCTGTATGACACCAGTCCAGGATCTTCTGGCCTTCATATTTTCTGGCGAGAAGTCTGGTGTGATTGATAGGTCTGCTTTTATATGTTACTTGACCTTTTTCCCTTACTGCTTTTAATATTCCTTCTTTATTTTGTGCTTTTGGTGTTTTGACAATTATGTGACGGTAGGTGTTTCTTTTCTGGTCCAATCTATTTGGAGTTCTGTAGGCCTCTTGTATGTCTATGGGTATCTCGTTTTTTAGGTTAGGGAAGTTTTCTTCTATGATTTTGTTGAAGATATTTACTGGTCCTTTGAGCTGGGAGTCTTCACTCTCTTCTATACCTATTATCCTTAGGTTTGATCTTCTCATTGAGTCCTGGATTTCCTGTATGTTTTGGACCAGTAGCTTTTGCCGCTTTACATTATCTTTGACAGTTGTGTCAATGATTTCTATGGAATCTTCTGCTCCTGAGATTCTCTCTTCCATCTTTTGTATTCTGTTGGTGAAGCTTGTATCTACAGCTCCTTGTCTCTTCTTTTGGTTTTCTATATCCAGGGTTGTTTCCATGTGTTCTTTCATGATTGCTTCTATTTCCATTTTTAATTCCTTCAACTGTTTGATTGTGTTTTCCTGGAATTCTTTCAGGGATTTTTGTGTCTCCTCTCTATGGGCTTCTACTTGTTTATTTATGTTTTCCTGGAATTCTTTCAGGAATTTTTGCGATTCTTTCAGGCATTTTTGCGATTCCTCTCTGTAGGCTTCTACTTGTTCTCTAAGGGAGTTCTTAATGTCTTTCTTGAAGTCCTCCCGCATCATGATCAAATATGATTTTGAAACTAGATCTTGCTTTTCTGGTGTGTTTGGATATTCCGTGTTTCCTTTGGTGGGAGAATTGGGCTCCGATGATGCCATGTAGTCTTGGTTTCTGTTGCTTGTGTTCCTGCGCTTGCCTCTCGCCATCAGATTATCTCTAGTGTTACTTTGTTCTGCTATTTCTTTCAGTTGCTAGACTGTCCTATAAGCCTGTGTGTCAGGAGTGCTGTAGACCTGTTTTCCTCTCTTTCAGTCAGTTATGGGGACAGAGTGTTCTGCTTTCAGTCGTGTAGTTTTTCCTCTCTACAGGTCTTCAGCTGTTCCTGTGGGCCTGTGTCTTGAGTTCACCAGGCAGCTTTCTTGCAGCAGAAAATTTGGTCTTACCTGTGGTCCTGAGGCTCAAGTTCGCTCGTGGGGTGCTGCCCACGGGCTCTCTGCAGCGGCAGCAACCAGGAATACCTGTGCCGCCCCTTCCGGGAGCTTCAGTGCACCAGGGTTCCAGATGGTCTTTGGCTTTTTCCTCTGGCGTCCGAGATGTGTGTGCAGGGAGCAGTCTCTTCTGGTTTCCCAGGCTTGTCTGCCTCTCTGAAGGTTTAGCTCTCCCTCCCACGGGATTTGGGTGCAGAGAACTGTTTATCCGGTCTGTTTCTTTCAGGTTCCTGCGGTGTCTCAGGCCGGGGTCCTGCCGCTCCTGGGCCCTCCCCCACGGGAGCCCAGAAGCCTTATACATTTTCCTCTTGGGCCAGGGATGTGGGCAGGGGTGAGCAGTGTTGGTGGTCTCTTCCGCTCTGCAGCCTCAGGAGTGCCCACTTGACCAGGCGGTTGGGTCTCTCTCTCACCGTGTCTGGGAGCAGAGAGCTGCTGCGGGCTGGGATCCGCGGGTCGTTTTTCAACTCTTAAGAAACTTGTGTTTTCATGTGTCGTGTAGCCATCCTGTAATCTGACGAACCGTATGCAGAGGTAGATCACTGAAACATTCAGTGTCCTTGGGATTGATAATTTGTTCCCAACAAGTCAGAGTTAAACATGTGGAGTGGACTTTCGATGGCGCTAATATGGTCCACTGTGGATACCAATTTCATGATGGAAAAGATATCCATGAGGCATTCTTGTGGAAATATATTAAGGTTCTCCTCAAATATAGTACTCTAGGGATGGTCGTATAGAACAAACTAGTGAGAAACCCAATTGTTTTGCTCTAATGACTCTCAGGAAATGAAAACTTTCACCAATGGAGTAAAAATAGAAATCAGGAAAACCAGACCTATCTTTCTCAGATGTCATGAAATATAGTCACAGTGGGACCCACTTGGGAGAGATAATGAATTCCATGTTTCTAAAAACTTTTTTTATACTTAGTTTTTATGTTTTTGGACTTGAATATGTATTTGGTGCCTATTTTGAATAGTTGTTTGTGTCAGTTTATTATCATTAAAATTATTATTCCTATTATTTCGTTATTTATTTATTTTTTTAAATCTTTATTAATGAGTATTTCTTATTTACCTTCCCAATTGTTATTCTCCTTCCTAGTTTCTGGGCCAACATCCCCCAAACACATCCCCCTCCCACTCAATATGTGCTTCCCCTCCCCATCCTCACCCCATTAAACCCTCACTCCAACAATCATGTTCACTGGGTGTTCAGTCTTAGAAGGACCAAGAGCTTCCCCTTCCACTTGTGATCTTACTACCTATTCATTGCTACCTACGATGTTGGAGCCCAGGGTCAGTCCATGTATAATCTTTGGATAGTGCCTTAGTCCCTGGAATTTCTGGTCGGTTGGCATGTTGTTCATATGGGGTCTCCTTCCCCTTCAAACTCTTCCAGTTCTTTCTCTGATTCCTTCAACAGGGGTCCCGTTCTCAGTTCAGTGTTTTGCTGCTGCCATTGGCCTATATATTTGCTGTATTCTGGGTGTGTCTCTCAGGAGAGATCTATATCCGGGTCCTGTTGGTCTGCACTTCTTTGTTTCATCTATCTTATCTAAATGGGTGGCTGTATATGTATGGGCCACATGTGGGGCACACTCGGAATGAGTGTAATTTCTGCCTCTGTTCTAAATTTTGCCTCCCTATTCCCTGCTAAGGGTATTCTTGTTCCTGTTTTAAAGAAGTGAAAAATTTGAGATTAAGATCTGTTTGGTAAGAACTTCAAGCCTCTGAAGAAAGCAATTGAAGAATAAGTCAGAAGGTGGAAATATTTCCAATGCTCATGGATTCACAGGATTAATATAGTAAAAATGGCCATTTTACCAAAAGCGATCTGCAGACTCAATGCAATCCCCATCAAAATACGAATCAAATTGTTCAGAGAGTTAGACAGAATAATTTACAAATTCATTTGGAATAAATAAAAACCCAGGATACGAAAACCTCAACAATAAAATGACTTCTGGGGGAATCACTATCCTTGAACTCAAGCAGTATTACAGCTCAATAGTGATAAAACTGCTTGGTATTGGTACAGAGACAGACAGACAGACAGACAGACAGACCAGTTGAATAGAATTGAAGACCCAGAAATGAAACCACAAACCTATGGTCATGTGATTTTTGACAAAGGAGCATAAACATTTAATGGAATAGATTTCTTCATATTTCGTCAAATTCACCATATCTTCAAATCGTGCTGGTTCAATGTGAGGTGTGCATGTAGAAGAGTGCAGATTGTTCCGTGCTTATCACCCTATATAAAGCTTAATTCCAAGGGGATTAAGGACCTCCACATCAAACCAGATGCACTCAAACTAATAGAAAAGAAAGTGGGGAAGCATTTCGAACACATGGGCACTGGAGAAAATTTCCTGAAAAAAACACAAATGGCTTATGATCTAAGATCAAGAATCCACAAAGGGGATCTCATAAAACTGAAAAGATTATGTAAGGCAAAGGACACTGTTACTGTTTCTTTTTTACATAAGTGTTTTGCCTGCTTTAAGTGCTATGCACCATATGCATGCAATTCCCACTGAAGCCAGTTGAGTGAGAGAATTCCACATGGGTTACCCTTTTGGTTCTATGCTTAGGAAATGCTCAAAATGCATAAGCTATGTTTCCATCCCATGTGGATGACTTTTTTCCTTCCTTTTTTACTGTCTTAGTTGAACTGTATCAAACTCAACCAAAGAGAGAAGTTTTGTGATACCTACAGGAGTACATATATGGTATTGACATGGTCATTGTCCAAACTGCCAGTCATCCATGTAGATTATTTGTAGATACTGCATTATACCTCAGCATCTCTAAACTCTCAAATCTCATCATTGGTGAAAATGTAGATTAGACCCATCAGATGTTATGAAGAATTAACATTCTTCATGTGCTGAAAGTTGAAAGGAAATCACATTGATGTATCATAAATGCACTGCTAAGAGCAAGATTCAGACTAGTCTGGGGGGAGGTAGCTTGCAGCGGAGACAACAGACATTTGGAGGAAAATGATTCAGTTCAAAGTGGGAAGGAAGAAAGGTAGTTGATATTATTCTAATAGATTTAACAATATTTAAAATGCGTTTCTTCCAGATCAGTAAATGACTGTTGTAAAGCAACTCTTGAAATGAACTTTGAGACCAAACATCAGCCTGAGAATTAATGTGTGAAAGTATTAATTCTGTTTCTCCACAGACTGTTGCTTTGAAACTAAGAGTCAAAAGTACCCATTCTATGAATGATATATAGATATATACACATTACACCAGGATGGATACAGAGTTTCTTCATTTCCAATAATGAGGTATTCAGCAGGTGAGTTGGGTCAGCAATAAAAGTAATTCTTGCTGGCTCTTGATACCTGAAATCCTTCCCTAGGAACCCCGTTATTGAAAGAAAGAACAAACTTCAGACAACGTGTCTCAAATTTTTTTATAGTTCAGTTTTCCTCATCTTGGTCCACAAAAGGAAAGACATCTGGTTTCCAATTATTTTTTATCCTGTAATTCTTCTACATGATGCACTCATGCAAATATATTACTATCCATTGACAGATTACTATTTCCATATTTATTCTGTTGCCAAGAACTATAGAAAATAAAAAGTACTGTATCAAAGCATCATATGAAATCACGCTAAGGGAATGTGGCCATTGGAACTTTGTAACTGATCTGAACCTCTTACTCGACACAAACTGCTCTAAAAGGTCTTCTCTAGATTCCTGGTGCCGAAGCCAGTTTTCCCTAACGTAAAGGATGAATCTCTCTGTAGAGAGAAAAGCCGTTTCTCACAATGATCACAGGCTATGTACCACACAATTGGACAATGGGTAGAAAGTCCTAGAACCCATTAGTTTATTGATACAAAAGTCTAGATGTCTCATCTGGTAATTAGTGTATGGATAAATCTTCAGAATGCAGGTTCTAATGTCTGTGAGTGTTTGGTAGCAATGTGAGTGCAAGGAGGAAAAAGGAAAAGCTTCTTTCCTCAATGTTTTCTATGGACTTCAAGTAGGATGCATGGTTTAGAATACATTGGGATTGAAATTCTCAAAAAGACCAGTATCTTCAACTGAACTTTCTTTTCTGGGAAGCTGCAGCCTGTCAGCATGTCTCACGTGTATGTGAACTGCAAGATCCAGTTTGGGAAGGCGGTCCTGTTCATCGATTCCCACCTGTACCTTTTTGCAGAAATATTCAAGAAATTCTCAATCATCTCCCATTCAAACATCGTGCTCTGGGTCTTGTAGACATCATAGCCACTAACAACACAAATGCGATTCAAGATTACTTAAAACAGCTCACTGGAGTGAGAACAGTTCCTTGGGTCTTCATAGGTAAAGAAAGACTGTATAGGCAGATGCAGTGATCTAATCTCCCTCTAACAGAATGGAGAGCTGATGACATGGCTGAAGCAGATTGGAGCTCTGCAGTTATGAAAGGGTTGGCAATAAAAAGCCATGCTGACAGAAGACATTCGGCCTGCTGAGTCCAGTGCACCTGAGAGATTATGTGCATCATGAAGGATGTCAGTATTTTCTTATGATAGGGATTTTCAACAAATTATTATTATTCTATAGCTCATTGCTAAAATCTGATGCTGTTTCCCTGAAACCATGGAGTAGGGAAGCTTAACAGATCACACAGGATTGACTCTCCATTCTTAATTGGCTGATATGTCTCTACCTATTAGCCCATATTTAACAATCCAGTGCATCTAAATCTCCAGTGAATCAGTTACTGTTTTTCTACCATGCAGTTCTGCTGAGGTCATTTTGCACAAGTCCACTTCCTAATGATAATTAAAACAATGAATATTGTGAAGTTGTTTATGATTTACATACTGGCCTTTTCCTCCCTCAATCATGTACTTCTGCATTTACAGCTCTCAGCCAGTGTTCTCAACCTTTCCCTACTACAACCCACCCAAGTCCACACTTGTATGAGGATGCTGTATGAAAATCAGATGAAGAGTTTTAGCAGAATTGTTCCTCACTTTAGCAATACTAACATAGAGAGCAGACCATATGATGAATTCAGCTCTCTTCACAAACTGGTTAATTGCCAAGAAAATCCCAAACAGTTGTGAGTACATTCTAGTCAGTGTACTAGAGAAGTCAAATATGAAATTCAAAATTTCAGGGCTCTCCTTCAAAGACTGTCTATGAAAGAAGTTGCTTGCAAAACACTGTCCTAAAATATTTATTCCATTCACACTTTTACATTTTGCTTTGATGTCTTGCAATGACGTTTATTAATCATGGAACTGCAGGTCTCTTCTCTGGTCTCCAATGAGAAATATTCATTCCTAAAGAAGTTGTATCTGCAGATGAGTAAAAAAAAATAAAAATAAATAATAGATCTTGATTAAAGTTCTGTGTTAAAGATATAACACCCTACCACAAAGATCAGATTAGAAGTAGATTTGAGATATATATGCTTCTGTGTGTGTGTGTGTGTGTGTGTGTGTGTGTGTGTGTTTGTGTGTGTGTTAAATCAGACTTGTATGTTTGGTATTTTAAGAAAGCTTACCTTGCAGAAGATTATTTTTAATGTCGTCTTGAATCTGTTCACAAAAATTTTACTGAGAATATTTCTGTATCGGTGTAAATTACTCTGTAATACTCAGTCTTCCTCTTTTTCTCTCAGTCATCTGTAATTCTTTCTCCCTCTCTCTGTACCTTTCTGTTTACCTCATTTTTCCCCTTCCTCACTCTCTCTCATTTGTTCTCTGTCAATTGTTGGATAATACAAGAATCAAAACAGAATTTTAATGTATTCAATCATTTTGTCTTCTTTATGGAATCGTCTAAGAAACTTTCAATGCTTTTTAAATGTCTAATCAAAATTGTAAACTGAATACATATGGTACTATGATATTTTAGGAGGGAGATATTAAATGCCCGACTCTTTATCATTGTTCAGTATAGTGCTGTTTAAATTATGCATATTGAGGTGATTTAATATTGGTACATCCAATACATCCAGTAAATCATTAATGGTTTAAAAAATATTCTACATTTGGGACTGTAAATATAAACAGTCTTTTCTCCACTCTCCTCCCTTCTCTTTAATTTTGTTAATTCTAACCTTTCTTTAACTAACTTGGCCAGAGGTTACGACAATCTTCTTAATACTTTCCATGAATGAACTCTTCCTTTCATTCATTTTATTGTTGTTCTCTTTTTATTGATTTCGGCCATGGTGAGTTGGATATACATGTTATACCCCTTCCACAAGGCTCAAAGCCCACCCTGAAACAAGGTGCAAAGAGACTGTAGGTGCCCAAAATGTGGAGTGATCATAGGGAAATCCTTTTTTCTGGATACACAGAGTTTTCACCTCATGACACATAGCAGCTGTGGTTCCCTGCACAGCATCAAATGAGTCAACAGTCCAGAATGCAGTGTAAATTCGTGAAACCTGTTACTCCTAACTGACAGACAATGCGCAGTTAGTGTCTTCTGCTGGAGGGTTGAATGATTTTTGTAAGGGATCATCATGGGCTTGTTAAACAGTATTTTAATGTAGAAGATATACAAAGGTAGGATTCAAAGAAATATATTTATGTAGGTAAAATAAATGGGAAAATTATCGTCAAAAATTTTGGTGGAAATTCTCAAAAAAATAAAAAAATTAAAATACATTCCTCAGTATTATGTACATAGAGAATGTTTTATTATATAGGGATGTTTCATAAAGTAATCTAATGAATTCTGTTAGTTACAACAGGTCTGCCAATACTGTGAGTTTAGTGAGAGCACATTATCTGATTTGACTTAAGTAAATTAAAGTGGCTATTTTCAAATATAGTAAACATTTTTCCATGTACACATTCAACAATGGGCTTCTTAATATCATAATGTAAAAACTAAAACACTGTATATCCAGAAAAAAAATTAATTGGGTACATATCTAAATGAAATATTCACAACTGAAGAAACTTAAATGACTAAGAATCTAATGCAAAATACCTATCATCCTTATAAATGACAGAAATGCAAAACGAAATTTTTCTGAAATTTTTCATCCCTTTCAGAAACCTTACTTTAATAACACATGAGCCTACTTATCTCTACTGTGATATGGAGAGAGGAGAACATTGCTATTCTCCCTGTGGGAACACAGACTTCTACAGCAACTTTAGAAATCTGTATGATATTTCTTCATGAAAGTAGAAATGGATACACCTAAAGATATAACTCGAGGACATATATCCAGATGTTGATTTATTCTAGTATAGAGATCCTTGATAAATTGGAAATGGGCAAGTTGTTCTTTAACAAATGAATGCATAAGGAAAATATAGTGCATTGACAGACTAGAAAAAAGAAAGCATGTAATTTTCAGGACAGTGAATGGTTCTTGTGAAAGTCATCATAGATGACTTAACCCAGATCAAAAAGGGAAAATGGGATACTTATTCTCTTTAACCTGAATATTAATTCAGAAAACTGTGTATCTGTATGATCAGTTTAGTGTGCGCTGCCCTCAATATGGGAAGTACACATGTACTGATGAATTGCTGAAGGATACTGTCAGGAACAGGAATGTCAAATGTGAAGAGACAGGGAAGAGTGCGACAATGGAGGGAAGATAGAGATGTACAGCTAAAAGTGAGAAAACTTTGAGTCATAGAATGGAAACCTAATGGAGTAGAAACCCTTTTTTAAAATTTTTATCAAGGTTAATAACAATTTATTATAGGTACAGGGACAGAAGATAAAATATTGATTGGGTTTATCTATGTAAATTTTCAATAGTAAGTACATCTCAAAAATTATGGATTTCGGCTTTCAGTAAACCTGTATTACAGATAATGACTGTATAGACCTTAAGGAGTGAGATGTGAATGTCCCTCTTGGAAACATAAATGTATTATATTATAAACATTATATGTGTACAATAATCTCTTTATTTGTTTACATTTCAAATGTCATTTCACCAATTTGTCTTTCTTCCTTGAATCACCCAAGCCATTCTGATCCTCTTTGTTTATATGATGGTGCTTCCCCATCTACATGCCCACTTCCACTTTAGTCCTCTACCATCCCCCTTCTCTGGAATGTGACGTCTCCACAGGACCAATTGACTCCCTTCCCAGAGATGGAAGATGAGGCAGTTGTCTTCTCCATATGCTCTACGATCTATGTAGCAGAAGCCATGGACTGGCCCAAGTGTACACTTATTTGAGGTAAATTTCCTGAGCCACTGATTGGTAAATTTAATTGATAGTGCTGTTCTTCATATTGGGCTCCATCCCCTTCAGATCCTTCAGGCAATCCCCTAACCATGCTTTTCTGGCTCTCAGTTTCTGTCAAATGGTCATCGAGTATGTGAATCTGTCACCGTCAGGTGATGGCAGAGCCTCTCAGAGGACAAACTTATTAGGGTCTTATCTGCAGGTACATCTTGACATCAGGAATAGTCTGAGGATTTGGAGTCTGTGGATGAAATTGTTCTTCTGGTCGGGTGGTCTCTAGATATCCTTTCCCTCAGTCTCTGCTCCTTTTTTGTCTTTCCAATTTTTTTGGAATTTGGACATTTATAACTTAAATATTTTGAACTGTGTGGGCATCACCTGTTCTTCACAGGTGGGCATATCTAGGTACAGAAGGCAGACTCTTGTGGTTCTATCTCTTTGCTGCTTAGTATTTCAACTACCATCATCCCAGGAAATGTATGGGACCCTCTTGCATCACTGGCATCTGTGACATTCCTGTGGGATACCCAAGTTCACCACGCACCACTGATGCTTATTAATATTTACACCAATTTTCCTCTAGATTTCTCTCTTTTTGCTTTATATTGTTTCTACTCCTCCCATTTTGTCCATCCTTCTCTACTTCTAGCAAGGTCCCTCCATTCCTCTGTCTTCCATTATCATTTTGTTCTCACTTCTAAGTGGGTTGCAAGAATCCGCAGTTTGGCCTTCTAACATTTTACCCTCCAAGTGATAAATGATTTGTGTGTTGTCTATACTGATCTTTAGGGGCTAACATCCACTTCTCACTAAGTACACCCCATGTTATGTCCTTTTCGATCTCTTTTACTTCACTAATTTCCAGGTCCATCCCTTTCCCTACAAAGTTCTTGGTTTCATCATTTTTAATACCTGAGTAGTATTTCTTTGTTTAAATATAGCACACTTTCTGTATTTATTCCTAAGTTGAGTTGACATATATCACGATTGTTTCCAGCTTTTGACTAATATAAGTAACGCTGCCATGAACATGTTCAATCACATGTCAATGTTATATGTGGATCCCATGAACATGTTAAATCACATGTCAATGTTATATGTGGATCATGTTTGAGTATTTGTGTTGAAGTGAGCGGTAAAGCCGGGTCTTCAGGCAATGCTATTTGCAATATTCTCTGAACCTCCACATTGATATCCAAAGTGGCTATATAGCTACCAATCCCACCAGCAGTGGAGGAGTGTTCCACTTTCTCTACATCATAGCCTATTCTGCTACTGCATTAGTTTTTTGTCTTAGTCACACTGAATGGTGTAATGTAGACTCTCATGTTCATTTCAGTTTGCATTTTCCTGATAACTAAGGATGTTGAACATTTCTCTACGTGTTTCTCAGCTACTGAGATACCTCAGTTGAGAATTCTTGCATTAGCTCTCGAACCCATTTTAAAGGTTGGGTTACTTGGTTGTGTGGCACTTTACCTTTCTGAATTGTTTCTATATTTTTTATTATGGCACTCTACCAGATATAGTGTTGGTTAAAGTCTTTCCCAAATGTGTATATTTCTGTTTTGTCCTAATGGCAGTTTACTTTGCTTTAAAGAAAATGTTCAGATTGATGAGATTTCATATATTGACCTGAACCATTATTAGAGCCTGAACCATTGGTATTTTGTTCTGAAAATTTTCTCCTGTGTAAATGTGTTTTAAGCACTTTCTAACACATTCCCTTCTGTTGATTTCTGCATATATGGTTTTATATAGATTTCCTTGATGGTCTTGGACTTGAACTTTTAAGAAAGAGATAGAAATGGATCAATAGGCATCAGCTATATCCAGACCAACAGTTAGGGTAGCATCATTTCTTCAAATGCTTTATGTTATGTAAAACATACTTAGTCATCAGGTAAATGCAAATCAAAACAACCCTGAGATTCCACCTCACATCAGTCAGAATGGCTAAGATCAAAAACTAAAGTGATAGCAGATGCTGGAGAGGATGTGGAGAAAAAAGAGTAGTCCTCCATTGTTGTTGGGATGGCAAACTGGTACAACCTCTTTGAAAATCTGTCCTGAGTTTCCTCAAAAATTTGATATTGCACTGCCTGAAGGCCCAGCTATACCTCCCCTGGGGATATAACCAAAAGACTCTGCAATATACAAGAAACACACATGTTACACTATGTTCATATCAACCTTATTCATAATATTCAGAAGCTGGAAAGAACCCAGATGGCCTTCACCAGAGGAATGGATTCATAAAATGACATATATTTACACAAAGTATTACTACTCAGCTATCAAAAACAATGAGTGCAAGAAATTCATAGTCAAATGGATGGGCCTAGAATGTGTCATTGTGAGTGATGTTTCCCAATCACAGAAAAACACACAAAGTATGCACTCACTGATAGGTCGATATTAGCCCCAATGTTCAAATTACTTAACATATAATGCACAGACCACATGAAACTCAAGAAGGAGGGCAAAATAGCAGATGATTCACTCCTTCCTTAAAAGGGTAACTAAAATATCCATAATAGGTGTGGGGAGGCATTGCTTTTAAGAG